>NC_140991.1:124162873-124448515 GCF_052327205.1 Somniosus microcephalus
TCTCTTCCCCCCACTCGCTCTCTCTCTTCCCCCCCACTCGCTCTCTCTCTTCCCCCCCACTCGCTCTCTCTCTTCCCCCCCCCACTCGCTCTCTCTCTTCCCCCCCACTCGCTCTCTCTCTTCCCCCCCCACTCGCTCTCTCTCTTCCCCCCCCACTCGCTCTCTCTCTTCCCCCCACTCGCTCTCTCTCTTCCCCCCCACTCGCTCTCTCTCTTCCCCCCCACTCGCTCTCTCTCTTCCCCCCCACTCGCTCTCTCTCTTCCCCCCCCACTCGTGCTCTCTCTTCCCCCCCCCACTCGCGCTCTCTCTTCTCCCCCCCCACTCGCGCTCTCTCTTCTCCCCCCCCCACTCGCGCTCTCTCTTCCCCCCCCCCACTCGCGCTCTCTCTTCCCCCCCCCCACTCGCGCTCTCTCTTTCCCCCCCCCCCACTCGCGCTCTCTCTTCCCCCCCCCCACTCGCGCTCTCTCTTCCCCCCCCCCCACTCGCGCTCTCTCTTCCCCCCCCCCCACTCGCGCTCTCTCTTCCCCCCCCCCAGTCGCGCTCTCTCTTCCCCCCCCAGTCGCGCTCTCTCTTCCCCCCCCAGTCGCGCTCTCTCTTCCCCCCCAGTCGCGCTCTCTCTTCCCCCCCCAGTCGCGCTCTCTCTTCCCCCCCAGTCGCGCTCTCTCTTCCCCCCCCAGTCGCGCTCTCTCTTCCCCCCCAGTCGCGCTCTCTCTTCCCCCCCAGTCGCGCTCTCTCTTCCCCCCCAGTCGCGCTCTCTCTTCCCCCCCAGTCGCGCTCTCTCTTCCCCCCAGTCGCGCTCTCTCTTCCCCCCCAGTCGCGCTCTCTCTTCCCCCCCAGTCGCGCTCTCTCTCCCCCCCAGTCGCGCTCTCTCTTCCCCCCCACTCGCGCTCTCTCTTCCCCCCCACTCGCGCTCTCTCTTCCCCCCCACTCGCGCTCTCTCTCCCCCCCACTCGCGCTCTCTCTCCCCCCCACTCGCGCTCTCTCTCCCCCCCACTCGCGCTCTCTCTCCCCCCCCACTCGCGCTCTCTCTCCCCCCCACTCGCGCTCTCTCTCCCCCCCACTCGCGCTCTCTCTCCCCCCCACTCGCGCTCTCTCTCCCCCCCACTCGCGCTCTCTCTCCCCCCCACTCGCGCTCTCTCTCCCCCCCACTCGCGCTCTCTCTCCCCCCCACTCGCGCTCTCTCTCCCCCCCACTCGCGCTCTCTCTCCCCCCCACTCGCGCTCTCTCTCCCCCCCCACTCGCGCTCTCTCTCCCCCCCACTCGCGCTCTCTCTCCCCCCCACTCGCTCTCTCTCTTCCCCCCACTCGCTCTCTCTCTTCCCCCCCACTCGCTCTCTCTCTTCCCCCCCCACTCGCTCTCTCTCTTCCCCCCCACTCGCTCTCTCTCTTCCCCCCCACTCGCTCTCTCTCTTCCCCCCCACTCGCTCTCTCTCTTCCCCCCCCACTCGCTCTCTCTCTTCCCCCCCACTCGCTCTCTCTCTTCCCCCCCACTCGCTCTCTCTCTTCCCCCCCACTCGCTCTCTCTCTTCCCCCCCCACTCGCTCTCTCTCTTCCCCCCCACTCGCTCTCTCTCTTCCCCCCCACTCGCTCTCTCTCTTCCCCCCCACTCGCTCTCTCTCTTCCCCCCCACTCGCTCTCTCTCTTCCCCCCCACTCGCTCTCTCTCTTCCCCCCCACTCGCTCTCTCTCTTCCCCCCCACTCGCTCTCTCTCTTCCCCCCCACTCGCTCTCTCTCTCCCCCCCACTCGCTCTCTCTCTTCCCCCCCACTCGCTCTCTCTCTTCCCCCCCACTCGCTCTCTCTCTTCCCCCCCACTCGCTCTCTCTCTTCCCCCCCACTCGCTCTCTCTCTTCCCCCCCACTCGCTCTCTCTCTTCCCCCCACTCGCTCTCTCTCTTCCCCCCACTCGCTCTCTCTCTTCCCCCCCACTCGCTCTCTCTCTTCCCCCCCACTCGCTCTCTCTCTTCCCCCCCACTCGCTCTCTCTCTTCCCCCCCACTCGCTCTCTCTCTTCCCCCCCACTCGCTCTCTCTCTTCCCCCCCCACTCGCTCTCTCTCTTCCCCCCCACTCGCTCTCTCTCTTCCCCCCCACTCGCTCTCTCTCTTCCCCCCCACTCGCTCTCTCTCTTCCCCCCCACTCGCTCTCTCTCTTCCCCCCCACTCGCTCTCTCTCTTCCCCCCACTCGCTCTCTCTCTTCCCCCCCACTCGCTCTCTCTCTTCCCCCCCACTCGCTCTCTCTCTTCCCCCCCACTCGCTCTCTCTCTTCCCCCCCACTCGCTCTCTCTCTTCCCCCCCACTCGCTCTCTCTCTTCCCCCCCACTCGCTCTCTCTCTTCCCCCCACTCGCTCTCTCTCTTCCCCCCCACTCGCTCTCTCTCTTCCCCCCCACTCGCTCTCTCTCTTCCCCCCCACTCGCTCTCTCTCTTCCCCCCCACTCGCTCTCTCTCTTCCCCCCCACTCGCTCTCTCTCTTCCCCCCACTCGCTCTCTCTCTTCCCCCCCACTCGCTCTCTCTCTTCCCCCCCACTCGCTCTCTCTCTTCCCCCCCACTCGCTCTCTCTCTTCCCCCCCACTCGCTCTCTCTCTTCCCCCCCACTCGCTCTCTCTCTTCCCCCCCACTCGCTCTCTCTCTTCCCCCCCACTCGCTCTCTCTCTTCCCCCCCACTCGCTCTCTCTCTTCCCCCCACTCGCTCTCTCTCTTCCCCCCCACTCGCTCTCTCTCTTCCCCCCCACTCGCTCTCTCTCTTCCCCCCCCACTCGCTCTCTCTCTTCCCCCCCACTCGCTCTCTCTCTTCCCCCCCACTCGCTCTCTCTCTTCCCCCCCACTCGCTCTCTCTCTTCCCCCCCACTCGCTCTCTCTCTTCCCCCCCACTCGCTCTCTCTCTTCCCCCCCACTCGCTCTCTCTCTTCCCCCCCACTCGCTCTCTCTCTTCCCCCCCACTCGCTCTCTCTCTTCCCCCCCACTCGCTCTCTCTCTTCCCCCCCACTCGCTCTCTCTCTTCCCCCCCACTCGCTCTCTCTCTTCCCCCCCACTCGCTCTCTCTCTTCCCCCCCACTCGCTCTCTCTCTTCCCCCCCACTCGCTCTCTCTCTTCCCCCCACTCGCTCTCTCTCTTCCCCCCACTCGCTCTCTCTCTTCCCCCCCACTCGCTCTCTCTCTTCCCCCCCACTCGCTCTCTCTCTTCCCCCCACTCGCTCTCTCTCTTCCCCCCCACTCGCTCTCTCTCTTCCCCCCCACTCGCTCTCTCTCTCTTCCCCCCCACTCGCGCTCTCTCTTCCCCCCCACTCGCTCTCTCTCTTCCCCCCCACTCGCTCTCTCTCTTCCCCCCCACTCGCTCTCTCTCTTCCCCCCCACTCGCTCTCTCTCTTCCCCCCCCACTCGCTCTCTCTCTTCCCCCCCACTCGCTCTCTCTCTTCCCCCCCCACTCGCTCTCTCTCTTCCCCCCCACTCGCTCTCTCTCTTCCCCCCCACTCGCTCTCTCTCTTCCCCCCCACTCGCTCTCTCTCTTCCCCCCCCCACTCGCTCTCTCTCTTCCCCCCCACTCGCTCTCTCTCTTCCCCCCCCACTCGCTCTCTCTCTTCCCCCCCCACTCGCTCTCTCTCTTCCCCCCCACTCGCTCTCTCTCTTCCCCCCCACTCGCTCTCTCTCTTCCCCCCCACTCGCTCTCTCTCTTCCCCCCCACTCGTGCTCTCTCTTCCCCCCCCCACTCGCGCTCTCTCTTCACCCCCCACTCGCGCTCTCTCTTCTCCCCCCCCACTCGCGCTCTCTCTTCCCCCCCCCCCACTCGCGCTCTCTCTTCCCCCCCCCCCCACTCGCGCTCTCTCTTCCCCCCCCCCCACTCGCGCTCTCTCTTTCCCCCCCCCCACTCGCGCTCTCTCTTTCCCCCCCCCCACTCGCGCTCTCTCTTCCCCCCCCCCCCCACTCGCGCTCTCTCTTCCCCCCCCCCCCCACTCGCGCTCTCTCTTCCCCCCCCCAGTCGCGCTCTCTCTTCCCCCCCCCAGTCGCGCTCTCTCTTCCCCCCCAGTCGCGCTCTCTCTTCCCCCCCAGTCGCGCTCTCTCTTCCCCCCCAGTCGCGCTCTCTCTTCCCCCCCAGTCGCGCTCTCTCTTCCCCCCCAGTCGCGCTCTCTCTTCCCCCCCAGTCGCGCTCTCTCTTCCCCCCAGTCGCGCTCTCTCTTCCCCCCCAGTCGCGCTCTCTCTTCCCCCCAGTCGCGCTCTCTCTTCCCCCCCAGTCGCGCTCTCTCTTCCCCCCCACTCGCGCTCTCTCTTCCCCCCCCACTCGCGCTCTCTCTTCCCCCCCACTCGCGCTCTCTCTTCCCCCCCACTCGCGCTCTCTCTTCCCCCCCACTCGCGCTCTCTCTCCCCCCCACTCGCGCTCTCTCTCCCCCCCACTCGCGCTCTCTCTCCCCCCCACTCGCGCTCTCTCTCCCCCCCACTCGCGCTCTCTCTCCCCCCCACTCGCGCTCTCTCTCCCCCCCACTCGCGCTCTCTCTCCCCCCCACTCGCGCTCTCTCTCCCCCCCACTCGCGCTCTCTCTCCCCCCCACTCGCGCTCTCTCTCCCCCCCACTCGCGCTCTCTCTCCCCCCCACTCGCGCTCTCTCTCCCCCCCACTCGCGCTCTCTCTCCCCCCCACTCGCGCTCTCTCTCCCCCCCACTCGCGCTCTCTCTCCCCCCCACTCGCGCTCTCTCTCCCCCCCACTCGCGCTCTCTCTCCCCCCCACTCGCGCTCTCTCTCCCCCCCCACTCGCGCTCTCTCTCTCCCCCCCACTCGCGCTCTCTCTCCCCCCCACTCGCGCTCTCTCTCCCCCCCACTCGCGCTCTCTCCTCCCCCCCACTCGCGCTCTCTCTCCCCCCCCACTCGCGCTCTCTCTCCCCCCCACTCGCGCTCTCTCTCCCCCCCCACTCGCGCTCTCTCTCCCCCCCACTCGCGCTCTCTCTCCCCCCACTCGCGCTCTCTCTCCCCCCCACTCGCGCTCTCTCTCCCCCCCACTCGCGCTCTCTCTCCCCCCCCACTCGCGCTCTCTCTCCCCCCCACTCGCGCTCTCTCTCCCCCCCACTCGCGCTCTCTCTCCCCCCCACTCGCGCTCTCTCTCCCCCCCACTCGCGCTCTCTCTCCCCCCCACTCGCGCTCTCTCTCCCCCCCACTCGCGCTCTCTCTCCCCCCCACTCGCGCTCTCTCTCCCCCCCCACTCGCGCTCTCTCTCCCCCCCACTCGCGCTCTCTCTCCCCCCCACTCGCGCTCTCTCTCCCCCCCACTCGCGCTCTCTCTCCCCCCCCACTCGCGCTCTCTCTCCCCCCCCCCCACTCGCGCTCTCTCTCTCTTCCAACAACAACATGCCCTCACAAAAGCCTCGGCACCACCGGGCACCCGCAGCTAGTTGAATATAAATAAATCCAAATTTCTCCCATAATTTATTTAGATTAAAGCTCTAGCAATTGGGGGACACCATTTGGAAGAAGTATGTACAATTTTAAATTTGCTTCCCCAAAATACTCTGTTCTTGAGCATTTTGAGAACTCCATTACCTCCATTCTATCGTATATAAGTATGTAGAAGTAGGAAGAACAGCCCAGAGAGCATGGTGAGGTTTTTGAAGGCTCTGCAATGAATGCCAACATGGTAAATGTCGAATTACTTCCTGAACTCTCTCAGACTTGTGAGTTTCAAGGGTGATACTAAGCTTGGTGGGGGGGGGGGGCAGTCAAGTCTGATTAATTGCAGAGCCTTAAGTCACCTTGTCCCCACAGTATAGAATTTATTTTACTAAAACTTCTGCCACCTATTTTTCTCCATCTTTAAATTCCTCCATTTAAAATCTACCTCATCAATCATGCCTCTATTTTTCCTCCCATGCCTCTTCTCTATACTCCTGCTCTGAACCTCCTACTTTGTGAAGCACCTTCGAACGTTTTTGCTCGATTAAAGGCATGCATACAGGCATACTCGTACCAATGCACACCAGTAGATTCCCCATAGTGCCGCTCATGGTAAATTAGAGGGACTTGAGTATGGACTATTTTGTCTAGGTGTTGTCAATGTGTCTTTTTGCACTGATGTGCACATCATCAGTTTACCTTCTGTGTCTCTGATATCATTCTATGTGTCTCTGTCTCCTTGATGTGTTTCCATTTTTCAGTTAATCAACCTTCTTTGTATCTGCATTTCTCTGTCATTGCTATCTGTTTTTTGGGTAAATTTGTCTCCGTTTCTGCTTTTGGCCTTAATCTGTGTTCAGTTTCTTTGTGTGTGTCTATTTGTTTATGATACTGGCCAGATTTACTCTGAGAATTTTTTTAATGTGTAATGTGACCTGTTTTCATGGCACAGGCTTCACTACTGGGGCAGTGATCTGTCTGATGGCTGAAATGACCAATTGAACAAAGAAAAAATACAGAGAGGGGTATGATTAGAAGGGCCGAAGAAATGGCCAGAGGAGTAGGGCCCAATACCAATTTCAAATTGAGGCCACTCTGACCTGTCCCTTATGGCTTAAATATATCTCCTACACTGGCCAGTACGGCCAGGAGAAGAACAGTGGGAGGGCCTTGGCCTTGAAGGAGGCAGGGCATGGGACACAATGAGGGTGGCAAAAGGGCTGAAGGGAATGGGAAGTGGAGGAGGTGCAGAGATTTGTTAGGTGGGAGGCAAAGCAGGGAGCATGGGAAGGAATAAAGAAAGGCTAGGGCAATCATTCGAGTTCAGCAGGGCACTGGAAGCAATAAGAGTGGGGCAGGAGATCAAGGACAACCGCTCCGAGTAAGGCCGGTACAGGCAGTGGAAAACAAATAGGAAGCAGCAGGTGATCCAGAACATGAGGCTTGGTAGTAACCTACAATGTAAGATGGAAGATGAAAACTCCTACCACTTAGTGGCCAGAACATGCTACTGCATCATGGCATTCAACTCTTCAGATACAAAAATTTTCATTAGAATTGTTTGCCTGCATTCAATTGTAAGTGTTAAAATTGTCTTTCTTTTTGGTAATGCACATACCCAAGCTTTTGAATATATAATATATACTCTTAGTTCAAAGTTATCTGTTAATTCAATTTTCTTAGAACTAAAGTACCACTTTGCTGTGTGGAGCATTGGTTCCCATCCACTATGACAAAATGAAGCATTTTTTTCTTTGATTAGTTATCAGATTCTGTCTTGCTGGTCACGACACATGTACGGTTCATAGTCGTTTCTAGGAATAAAGGAGTAGGCCATTCAGCCCCTCGAGCCTGTTCCACAATTCAATTAAATAATGGCTGATCTGTACCTCAACTACATTTGATCCATATTCCTTACATGATGTAAATCTGTTAATATAAGTCTTGAAAATGTCAATTCACCCAGCATCCCCAGCCTTTTGGGGGAAGATTTCCACTGCCCTTTGTGGAAAAAGTGCTTTCTGAGTTCACTTCTGAATGGCCTAGCTCTAATTTTAGGATTGTACCCCCTTGTTCTGGATTCCCCCAAGAGGAAATAGCTTCTCTAAGCTACAGGAATACACATCACAGTCTGTCTAATTTTTGCACCTCATGTATAGTACAGAAAGGCTTTTGTCTGTGTGGTTTCATTGTCATCATTCTACTTGGATAGTAACCCATCTAACAGCAGTAGCTTAATTATGTTAATATGTTTAACTGATCAAGCCATTTGTTTAGACTACTGACCTACAGGAGGTCCATGCTTGGTCCACAGGCATGTCTGCTTGAATACCATTAGTGGCAGTAAATCCAGTGTAGTTATGAAGGAGTGCATTTTTTAATGAAAGCTTGGCCCCAATATTTACTGGGAGTGGGGGAGGGTGGTAGCAGGAGGTCCTGCCGAATTTAACAGCAAGACCTCATTATCATTTTTTAATTTCGTTTCCTGCACAGCAGCCAGCCAACTTGACAGGCTGCCCAGCTGCCGGGCAGGTAAGCCAACGGCAAAAGGCCGCAGCCAGGGACTGTTGGGGGATGGTCCCCGGCAATCGGGTGGGGGGAGATCGCGGATTGCTGGGGGGAGTTGGAGCCCGGCAATCGGGAAGGAGGGAGGGAAGAAAAAATTAGGGAGTGGGGGTGGTGGGAATGGTCTATAGATCACTGGGTGAGAGGCTTGGAATCTGAGGTTGGAGGGGGTGTCAGCAGATCGCGGGGCAGGAGGTGCGGGATCGGGGGTTGGAGGAGTGTATGTAAATCGCAGGGCAGGAGGCTTGGGATCGGGGATTGGAGGGGGAATGGGCAGATCGTGGGGCAGGAGGCTCTGAATCGGGGGTTGGACAGGGAGAGTTTGGCGCAAACGTGGCAGCAAGGAGAGGCCACAATCGGCAAAAGATTTGCATGAGGGACCGGGCGAAGCACTCCTGTTCCTCCTGGCTCACCGAGGAGTGCTCCAAAAAGCACTTACCTTCTGCAGCCAACAGCTCCCGAGTCTCCATTTAGCTGCCGGGTTTACCAAGCTTTGGGAAACCCAGCTGGTAACCGTTCAATTTAAATCGGGTTTCCAACTGCACTGTGGGAGCCTGATTTAAATATTATAAAGAAGTGTCCCACCTCCCCAAGAAGGGGTACAGGCACAACACACAACCTGCCGCCTTAAAAACGACTGCTTGGGGAACGCGTTTCGCAATTTTACATTTTTAACCCTACAACCCCCCAGACCCCCTCCCGCCTGTCATGGTTGCGGGGGTAGGGGTGGTTAATATCGACCCCCTTGTTTCAGTAAATGTTATACCTGACTTCACACCAGTTTGAAGCCAGCTGAGGTACTGAGCTAGGCAGAGGCTCAGTGGTAGTGTTTTGCCAAGTAAGAATTGAGTGTCTATGTTTCAAAGATCAAATTTACCTCGAACGCAGGAGAAGCGTCTGTTGTTTTGACATTTTGAGAGTAGTAAAGATTCTAACTACTAAATAGACTGTTTGTACTGATTACTATTTGTTTATCTGCAATGTTAAATACATGTGTTTATTGGTTTGTGACCGAAGCCTTGGTCTGATCGTATACATTCATGCAGCTACTGAAGACAAGGATATCACATGGTAGACTGTGATATTTTTGGAAATGTAGAATATAATGGCAAGTATTCCTGGGTTTCACTAAATATACCTAGATAGTGGGTTAATATAAGTCACTTTCTGATTCGTAGGAGATGCAAGATAAGCAAGATCTACTTACAGAATGGTGATTGTCACTGAACCCAACAACAATTTGCATTTATATAGCACCATTAACATAGAAAAGCATCCCAAGGAGCTATATCTAGTGTAAAAACCCAAAAATGTAAATTTCCTCACATGCCAAGCTCCTGTTTGTAGCCATGCTACCATAGAGATACAATTGGATGGAGAAATCGAGCAGAAAACCAGATGGATTGACCAACAATCCATCAGAATGTCATTTCCAGGCCTGTTTCTGTAGCTGGTTGAAAATGGCATTGGTGGAAGCTAGAAATTGAAAGCAAAACAGAGGCTAGAGAACAATTTCAAGGTGTATACTTGTTTTTTTTAAATAAATGCTTGAAAGAGAAATTCAAAATATTTCTGGGTATAAGATTTGTTCATTTTTTGAGGAGAGGGGGAAAGCAAACCAGAGCCAGTAAAATAAATCAAGGAAATGTGTGGCATTGAAGTTTTGCAGTACTTCCACTACAAGAAGTTTGAGACTATTTAAGTGGGTCACTTGCATCATGTAGTGGCTAAAATAAGATATTGCAGCAGTAAAGGAAACTATTTTCAGGACCTGAATATTTGACATTGTGAGGGGAGGGAAGAGATGCAGTCTCCAGCAAACTGTACATTTTGGGGTATGTATAAACCATTAATGTCAACTCAGTGACCTAGAATTTTGTTTGTAATCACTGGTCACTTATTTGAACACTGATATAAAAATTCCAAATATAATGGTACACAATATATTGTAATTATAAACTTGAACATGATGGATTGCTGCATTTAGAAAGGATACAGCAGGGTTGGGTGGTTTTAGCCATTCAATCATTTTCATAAGGAATGTCCCCTCCGATCTTTATTCGGGGTGAAGGTCTGATTCTAGTAACCGCAGTGCACCAATTTACGTGTCCAAGGGGGTCTTCCTTGTTTCCACTTTCTGCCTCATTGTGGGATAATATATTGGAGTTGGATATCTCCTCCATTTGGACTCTGATCCAGAAATTGAATGTTTATCATACTATGAAAAGGAACAACATGTTTAATGAATATGTTTTCTATTGCCATCGCATACATGTTGTTTTGCAACACACATCCTCCTCCAGAGTCTCCATATCCCTTGATCCCTTTAGCCTTAAAGAGGAGCAGAGGGATCTGGGGGTACTGATACACAAATCACCAAAAACAGTGATGCAGATTAATAAGGCCACAAAAAAAGCAAACAAAGCACTGGGGTTTATTTCTAGAGGGATAGAATTGAAAAGCAGAAGAAGCGATGTTAAACTTGTATAGACCACACTTGGATTACTGTGGACAGTTCTGGTCTCCATATTATAAAAAGGATGTAGATGCACTGGAGAGGGTTCAACTAGATTTATCGTGATGATTCCAGAACTGAGAGGTTATAGCTATCAGGAAAGATTCAACAGACTGGGGCTCTTTTTCTACAAAAGAGAGAGCTGATGACTGACCTGATAGAAGTCTTTAAGATTGTGAAAGGGTTTAATGGGGTAGACATAGAGAAGATATTTTCACCTCTGGGGTGACCAAAACTAGGGGCCATAAATATAAGATAGTCACTAATAAATCCCATAGGGAATTCAGTTGAACCACCTTTACCCAGAGAGTGCTTAAAATGTGGTTCAAATTTAGCCATCAAGTTTTCATGTGCAACTTTACATCACAAGGAACACCTTAAGATTACAGGAGAAGATTTGCAATAGGACAAAAAGGAAAAACAATGTTGGAGTCAAAATCTTTACCTTTTTGAAAACAGGTTTATAATACTTATGCATTATATGGAGAATAATAATGATTAAAACACAGAGGGGGGTCATTTTAACTTTTATCACCGGGTGAAAAATGAGTAATAACGAATTAGCCTGGTTTACATAGAAACATAGAAGATAGGAGCAGGAGTAGGCCATTCGGCCCCTCGAGCCTGCTCCACCATTTAATGAGATCATGGCTGATCATCCAAATTCAGTACCCTGTCCCTGCTTTCTCTCCATATCCCTTGATCCCTTTAGCCTTAAGAAATATATCTAACTCCTTCTTGAATATATTTAATGAATTGGCCTCAACTGCCTTCTGTGGTAGAGAATTTCACAGGTTCACCACTCTCTGGGTGAAGAAATTCCTCCTCATCTCAGTCCTAAATGGCTTACCCCTTATCTTTAGACTGTGATCCCTGGTTCTGGACTCCCCGCCATCAGGAACATCCTTCCTGCATCTAGTCTGTCTAGTCCTGTTAGAATTTTGTATGTTTCAATGAGATCCCCTCTCATTCTTCTAAACTCTAGCGAATATAAGCCTAATCGACCCAATCTCTCTTCATACGTCATTCCTGCCATCCCAGGTATCAGTCTGGTGAATCTTCGCTGCACTCCCTCCATGGCAAGAACATCCTTCCTCAGATAAGGCAACCAAAACTGCACATAATACTCAAGGTGTGGTCTCACCAAGGCCCTGTACAACTGCAGCAAGACATCCTTGCTCTTGTACTCGAATCCTCTCGCTATGAAGGCCAACATACCATTTGTCTTCTTAACCGTCTGCTGCACCTGCTGCTTACCTTCAGCGACTGGTGCACAAGGACACCCAGGTCTCATTGCACTTCCCCTTTTCCCAATCTATTGCCGTTCAGATAATAATCTGCCTTCCTGTTTTTGCCACCAACATGGATAATCTCACATTTATCCACATTGGGCAGATGCATGGCAGATGCAGTATAATCACCCAACCTGTCCAAATCATACTGGAGTTTCTCTGCATCCTCCTCACAGCACACACGCCCACCCAGCTTTTTGTCGTCTGCAAACTTGGAGATATTACATCTAGTTCCCTCGTCTAGATCATCATTAATATATATTGTGAATAGCTGGGGTCCTAGCACCGATCCCTGCGGTACCCCACTAGTCACTGTCGGCCACTCAGAAAAAGACCCGTTTATTCCAACTCTTTGCTTCCTGTCTGCCAACCAGTTCTCCATCCAAGTCAGTACCTTACCCCCAATCCCATTTGCTTTAACTTTGCACGCTAATCTCTTATGCGGGACCTTATCGAAAGCCTTCTGAAAGTCCAAATACACCACATCCACTGGTTCTCCCTTATCTATTCTACCAGTTACATCCTCAAAAAATTTCAGTAGATTAGTCGAGCACGATTTACCTTTTGTAAATCCATGTTGACTTTGTCCGATCCTGTCACTGTTTTCCAAGTGCTCTGCTATTACATCTTTTATAATGGACTCTAGCATTTTCTCCACTACTGATGTCAGGCTTACCGGCCTATAATTCCCCATTTTCTCTCTACTACCTTTTTTAAATAGTGGGGTTACATTAGCTACCCTCCAATCCATGGGAAGTGTTCCAGAGTCTATAGAATTTTGGAAGATGACCAGCAATACATCTACTATTTCTAGAGTCACTTCCTTAAGTACCCTAGGATGTAGATTATCAGGCCCTGGGGATTTATCGGCCTTTAATCCCATCAATTTCCCTACAAATACTGATTTCATTCAGTTCCTCCCTCTCATTAGACCCTATGTTCCCTGACATCTCTGGGAGGTTATTTGTGCCCTCCGATTTTCTTTTCCATGCTGCCGATTTGCTATCGCCCATTTTTCGCCCGGTGATAAAAGTTAAAATTACCACCAGAAGTTCAGAAGAAGTCTTAAAGCACAAGAGGAAAGCTTAAGCAATTCAAAACTCACCCAAGCTCATGGTGAGAATACAACCTTAAAATTCCTCCCTAGCTTTGGTTTTATTTTACTCTGTAGACACCACCAATGCTATTTTTAAACCAGATACCAGAAAGGCCCTGGGAATTACATAATCTTTGGTTGTTGGTTGATCTATTTTCTCCATACATTCATGTTCCAATGCATATAGCTTTTCTTTATGGTGCCATGGCTACAAACAATAACTTGGCTTGTGGAGCTATTATGGATGTGAGCCGATATTTCACCACTCCATAGCATCTTTATCATTTAGTTGTACTAGAAGGTCACCCAAGATGTTTCTTACAGTGGGTTAGAGGTTTAATAAGAGCAAGGGTGTTATGCCAAGTAGCATTAGCAAGAAAACTGGCTAATTTATGCACCTCTGACCCATATATGGAGTGGACAGAGGCTCTGTCCCCCAACAGGCCTTTGAGGAAACATCAGCATTAGGCAAGGACCTGACATATTGGGGTCTCAGCCTATTGTCTGGACAGTCCAGCATACTCCTGCTGAAGTTAAAATGGGAGTGTGCTAGAACAGCTTCAGAGCCATCTGGGCCATTCCCAGGCTTTTGGGACAGCTTGTGGCCTTAAAGTATAAACTTTAATGAAGGTATTACATGACAAAAAAGACTACTCAATGGGTAAATTTAATCATGTTATTGTGAAATATGTAATTATTTGGATTTTTTATTTTTTGTTTAAAATGTTTATAAATTTCAGTTACTGAGGAAAAATGAGGGCTGAAAATGTTTTCAAAAGCATTGAGTGACTTAATTGGTTCATACTGTGACAGTGAAAAGTTGACAGTTTTTTCATTTTAAAATGTAGGTACAGTATAAGGTTTTTTGATTGTACACGTTCTCGTGCGGGTTTTCCTTTTATAAAAGCATGACACAGGAACTATGGTTGGTGTATACAGGGAGTTAACACTACACATCAGATTTTAATATACAGATACGTGTTCTCCACCGCATATAGAAGGCGCATTCGTGCTAACGCAATTTGCCCACTATATGCGGTGGATGGTAAAACCATCTGAATGAAACTGCCCAAAGTCTCCATCAGCTGCTTCCACTGTTAACTTAACAACTGCGGGAGGCATTTGGAAAGTAGAGAATTCAGGCAGCTTCATTCAGCTGTTTAAAGCTGCTTGAAGACCTGACTTAGCCTGATTTCATAAGAACTTTTAAATCAGTAAGTAATGAACTGCGCATAGCCAGCATAATGTAATTGACTCCTATGGTGATGACAAATTATTAGTGCCATTTTTCTGAATAGGAGGCTGTCCTTGATAAGCGCTGACGGTGTAAGTGGTGGGGACCGTATATCATTTTAATGTTGTATGAAAACTTTCTTCGGCTAGAGTAGACATCAGCTATTGATGCACTCCACGTTTTTGATGAATTATGATCAGACAAATGGATTAATAACTGTGACATTTCTGAAGATTTACCATGTAATCTGTAGTTGACCACTAAAGGATTAACTGTAACCACAAGAGATTATAATATTTTATTTCTTAATACAACATGTTCTGTTTTAATGTTTTCCAGTATTTTTTAATAGGAATAAATGTTAAAATGTATTATTACATCTCACTTTAATTTATCATTTTTGATTTGTTTCAGATTATTTTTCAGAACTTCTTCACTCTTGTTTTTTTAGATGACCTTTGTTTTTGGTTTGCTTTTATGTCACAGGTGAAATGCCACCAGTATTGGCCAGATCTTCCAGAAGTATGCAAATATGGCAGCTTTCAGGTCACATGTCACTCAGAGGATTGTAACATTGCCTATGTTTTCAGAGAATTGACACTTACTAATTTAGAGGTAGGAGTCACTTATTCATAGATTGTAAAAACCAGCACATTGTCTTTTGCCTACTACTGTATTTTATTTCAGAATACATTGCTTATCCCTTTGCTAAATCCAGTGTTGTCACAGGATACAAGTAAAAGGGGAAAACTGCAAATGCTCAAAGCTGTAAATGAAAGTTAAAAATGTCAGAAATACAGTTATGGTGTTTTGGGTTTGTGCCCTTGAACAGACTGAAATGATCTTGTCATAGGAGTTGTCTTACAAAACCATGTTTTATATTAGTGTTTGAGTGCATGTGATTTCATTATGTTGATCTTGAAAAAGAAATGGGATTGTTTTGGAAACAATGTATTGGTGAAATGGTTGTGCTGTTGCCAAGTAATGCTTTACCAGCAGTGCAGGGAATTACACTGTTCATTTCACTTTGAGTTCCTTCTAGCATTGACTCAAAAGTTAACTACCTTTTGTCTGTACAATTAAACAAATTCTTAAATAGTATATGACCCGATTTTAACTCCGGAGGGTGGATTTGTTCGAATGGGTAGCGAGGTGAGTTCGACACTCATCCAGTGCTCCAGAAATTAGGCTATTTTAACTCCCAGGGTTAATTTAAATCCCGCTGGGTGATTTCTTGCCCGCAACAGGTGGGAAACAGCAAAAAATTGCATGGACCAGAGGCTGCCGGCTGTCACCAGGTAGGTGGCAGGATTGGTTTCCAGGGTCGTCTTAGGGAATCTCAGGTTCGGGAAGGAGGGAGTCCACAACAGAGGAGACCCAAGGTTTCATTGTGGAGCCTGGAGAAACGCTCATGTTCGCCTTGGTCCCACAAGGAACGTAAAAACAATATTACCTAAAAGACTACGCAAAACCCCCCAAAAAATTCAAAAATGGGTTTTGAATGCATGTACGTAAATGCACAAAGTGTGGTGAATAAGTTGGTGAGCTACAAGCTCAATTAGCCGCGTGGCAATATGATGTGGCAATAACGGAAACGTGGCTTAAAAACAGTGAGGACTGGGCACTTAATATTCAAGGGTACAAGGTGTTCAGAAAAGATAGGGAAGGAAAAAAGGGAGGTGGGGTGGCAGTGCTGATTAAGGAAGACGTAGTGTTGGAAAGGGAGGATGTTCTTGAGGGGACAAGGACAGAATCCATTTGGTTAGAGTTGAGGAACAAAAAGGGTATGATCACGCTATTGGGGGTATTCCATAGGCCTCCAAATAGTGAGAGGGAGGCAGAGGAGCAAATCTACAGGGAAATCGCAGAGATATGCAAAAGCTATAGCGTGGTGATATTGGGGGACTTTAATTACCCAAATAGCAATTGGGATAATGCTAGGGTAAAGGGAAAGGAGGGGGTGGAATTCCTGAAATGTGTTCAGGAGAACTTCCTTGACCAATATGCCCTCGGCCCAACTAGGAAGGAGGCATTGCTGGACCTGTTGCTGGGGAATGAGGTGGGCCAGGTCGACCAAATGTCTGTTGGAGAACACTTGGGTACGAGTGATCATTGTATCATAAGATTTAGATTAGCAATGGAGAGGAGCAAGGAACAAGATAGAGTGGAACTTCTAAACTGGAATAGGGCTAACTTGAATGGTATGCGATAGGATCTAGCCAGGGTAAAATGGAACCAAAAACTGACACAACGGAACAATGGGTGATCTTTAAGGCGGAGATGTTCCAAGTACAGGCTAGGTACATTCCAACAAGAGGGAAGGGTAAGGGAACCAAAGCAAGGGCTCCTTGGATGACGAGGGAGATAGAGAAGATGATGAAACAAAAAAAGAGGGTGTATGATGCATGTCAGGTCAATTCTTAAAGGGAGAACCAGACCAAATACAATAAGTTGAGAGGGGATGTGAAGATGAAAATAAGATTGGCAAAGAGAGAATATGAGAGTAGAATGGCGGTTAACATAAAAGGGAACCCAAAAATCATCTTCTGGCATGTAAACAGTAAACGGGTAGTAAGAGGCTGGGTGGGGCCTATTAGAGACAAAGAAGGTGATACATGCTTAGCGGCGCAGGGCAAGGCTAGAATACTCAATGAGTACTTTGTATCGGTGTTTACTAGGGATGTGGATGCTGACAAAATATCGGTAGAAGTGGAAAAGGTAGAAGCAATGGAAGGGGTGAAAATTGATAGACAGGATGTACTAGAGTGGGGTATGCTTAGAGTGGACAAGTCACCTGGTCCAGATGGCTTGCATCCCAGGTTGCTAAGGGAATTGGGGGAGGAGATAGTGGAAGGGCTTGCCATAATTTTCCAATCTTCCCTAGATGTGGGGGAGGTGCCTGAGGATTGGAAAGTGGCAAATGTGACACCATTGTTCAAGAAAGGGTGTAAGGACAATCCTAGTAATACAGGGCAGTCAGTTTAGCATCAGTGGTGAGTAAAGTTTTAGAAACAATAATCAAGGAAAAAATTAATGGGCATTGGAGAGCTTTAAGCTAATTAAGGAGAGCCAACACAGATTTGTAAAAGGCAGATCGTGTTTGACTAATCTAATTGAATTTTTTGATGAAGTAACAGAGGATTGATGAAGGGAATGCAATAGAAACATAGAAGATAGGAGCAGGAGTAGGCCATTCAGCCCTTCGAGCCTGCTCCGCCAGTCAACGAGATCATGGCTGACCATCCAAACCCTAGCACCCGATCCCGACACCGACAGCCATCCCACCCAAGCCCTATCCCCGTGTATTTAATCCCCCCTAACACTAAGGGCCAATTTTTTTTATCATGGCCAATCAACCTAACCTGCACATCTTTGGACTGTGGGAGGAAACCGGAGCACCCGGAGAAAACCCACGCAAACACGGGGAGAATGTGCACACTCCACACAGACAGTCACCCGAGGCCGGATTTGAACCCGGGTCCCTGGCGCTGTGAGGCAACAGTGCTAACCACTGTGCCACCGTGCTGCCCTGTTGTCTACATGGATTTTCGGAAGGCGTTTGACAAAGTACCACGTAGAAGGCTGGTTAACAAAATTGAGGCTCATGGAATAGGTGGGTCAGTGGCAGCTTGGATAAGGAATTGGCTTAAGGACAGAAAGCAGCGAGTTTTGGTAAATGGCTGTTTTTCAGACTGGAGGATGGTAGACAGTGGTGTTCCCCAAGGGTCAGTGCTGGGGCCACTGCTTTTTTGATATATATAAATGACCTGGATATTGGAATACAGAGTAGAATTTCTAAATTTGCCAATGACACCAAACTTGGGGGTGTGGCAAGCAGTGATGATACCAATCCACTGCAACAGGAGATAGAAAGGCTAGCAGAATGGGCAGACAGGTGGCAGATGGAATTTAATACAGAGAAGTGTGAGGTGATGCATTTTGGCAGAAGGAACAGGGAGAGGCAATATACAATTAATGGCAGAGTTTTAAAGAGTGTGCAGGGACAGAGGGACTTTGGGCTTCATAAATAGAGGTATTGAGTACAAAAGTATAGCAGTTATGCTGAACCTTAAAGTGCTGGTTCGGCCACAACTGGAGTATTGCATCCAGTTCTGATCACCACACTTTAGGAAGGATGTGAAGGCCTTTGAGAGGGTGCAGAGGAGATTTACCAGAATGCTTCCGGGGATGGGGAATCTTAGCTACAAGGACAGGTTGGAGAAGCTGGATTTGTTTTCATTAGAGCAAAGGAGGTTGAGGGGTGATTTGATAGAGGTGTACAAGATTATGATGGGTTTGAATAGGCTAGACGGGGAAAGGTTGTTCCCACTAGTTGATGGTACAAGGACTAGGGGACACAGATTTAAGGTTTTGAGCAAGAGATAAAGGGGGATGTGAGGAAAAACTTTTTTATGCAGTGAGTGGTGATGACCTGGAATTCGCTGCCGACGGAAGTGGTGGAAGCGGAGACACTCCAAGTTTTCAAGGGGAAACTGGATAGGCACTTGAGGGAAATGAACTTGCAGGATTACGGGAATAGAGCGCGGGAATGGGACTGACTGGATTGCTCTACAGAGAGCCGACACGGACTCGATGGGCCGCCGCCTCCTGTGCCGTTATGACTCTATGACCTGTGCCTCTCCTGGCTATCTTCACCTGCAGTAAAGCTACAGACTAACAGTTAAAATTGACATCATCAGGACTCGATGTGCATATGTATAGAAGGACTCCGCTGACATTGGGTGGGATTCCTTGCCGCCTCCTCAGTAGAGCAGGTTAAAATTCAAAACCAATCAGTTTAAACAACAGCCTAGTACAAGTACCTCAGCTGTTGGCTGGCTAGAGCATAACTAGTCTTGTACAAGCTGAAGGAGGATGCATGTGGGGACAGGCTTGGGAGATTTGGGAAAACTGCAAAACACAAGCCAAGGAAAACATTTAAATAGATTTAAATATGCACTTGCCTCTTTTCAAAAGATAAATAAAAATTAAATGGAATTATCAAGTTCTAATTCAGAAAAATAGAATCATGGAAACTTACAGCAAAGAAGGAGGCCATTCAGCCGTCATGCCTGTTTGATAGAGCAGTTGTGCTTCGTCCCACACCCCTGCTTTTTGTCCGTAACCCTGTAAGTTCCTTATCCTCAAGTACCTGTCCAACTCCCTTTTTAAAATTATTTATGGAATTAGCTTCCACCACCTTTTCAGGTAGAGACTTCCAGATCCTGACAACTCTTGAGTGAAACATTTTTTCCTCCTCTCTCCTCTAGATCTTTTGCCAATGATTTTAACTCTATGACCTCTGGTTATTGACCCACTTGCCAGAGGGAATAGTTATTCTCTATCTGCTCTCAAAATCTCTCATCATTTTGAAAACCTCTATTAGGTTGCTTCTTAACCTTTTTTGTTCCAAGGAGAATAGTCCAACCTCTGCTCAAAACTGAAGTCCCTCATCCTTGGTAACATCCTGGTAAACTTCCTCTGTACCCTTTCTAAGGCCTTTACATCTTTCCTGAAGTGTTGTGCCCAGAATTGTCCACAATACTGCAGCTGAGGCTTAACCAGTGCTAACATGATCTCTTGGCTTTTATATTCTGTTCCTCTATTTATAAACCCAAGTAACCATAAGCTTTTTTAACCACATTATCAACTTGCCTTGCCACTTTTAAGGATTTGTGTATATGGACACCAAGGTCTCTCTGATCACTACACTTTGCAGAATCGGCTATTTATAGTATACTGCCTTTCCATATTAGTCCTCCCAAAGTGTCTCAGTTCACACTTCTCTGCATTGAATTCCATCTGCCTTGCTTCCCTGCCCATTTAACCATCCTGTCTATGTCATCCTGAAGACTACAACTAGCCTCATCACTATCTGCTATGTTGCCAAGTTTCGTATCATCTGCAAACTTTAGGTCTTGAATTAAAAAGATAAATGAATTAGTGTTGTGCTTCCTTAAGTTGCTACAATATAAATGAAAGTATTGGCGCGGAATTTGCGATCCGGATGATGGCAAACAGGTAGCGTTTGCCGTCATTCCGCCTTTGAAACTGGATTTGGTGCAAGCGCATGCGGAAATCCTAAAGTTGCAGTCTGTCATTGACAGCTCCAAAGCAGGCTGCACTGTGCTCCTGCCCCCATCCCCAACAAAACAGGGAAACTGACGAAAACTTCGGCTCTTCCACAGTAAAACACGCTGTTATTCCCCACTACAAGTTAGACCTAAAGGGATTAGGTGTAACTGGGGGTTTACAGCGTTATTACAGCTATACAAATGTTAAGAGCCTGGAAAACTAATTTTAATTTTGTGCAGTGTGAAATTTGTCCATTTTAATTGTAAAAAAATTAAGAAACTTTTGAAAAAAATTGGTTTTTAAAATTTTTTCCATCTTTATTTCAGGTTTGCCTTTTCCCCATGAGAGCCCTAATCTTTGTTTTGCTCTCTCAACATTTTTAAAAAGTTAGAATTTTAAGAGCTTTTTCACTTCCTTGTTCGCTGTCTGTGAGAATTCTGCCTTTTGATTGGCTGCTTAGACAGCCTGCTGACATAAGAACATAAGAAATAGGAGCAGGAGTAGGCCAATCGGCCCCTCGAGCCTGCTCCGCCATTCAATAAGATCATGGCTGATCTGATCCTAACCGCCAATCCACTATCACAGAACCATCTCCTGAATCTAACAGAATTAGACACACGAAATAGGAGCAGGATCAGGCTACACGGCCCCTGGGCCCGCTCCGCTACCCACAGGGCCATGACCGATCCGAACCTAGACTCCTGTCCAAATTCCTGCCCGCTCCCCGTAACCCTTAATTCCCTTTACTTCTAGGAAACTGTCTATTTCTGTTTTAAATTTATGTAATGATGTAGCTTCTACAGCTTTTTGGGGCAGCATATTCCATGGACCTACCACCCTCTGAGTGAAGTAGTTCCTCCTCATCTCAGTTTTGAAAGAGCAGCCCCTTATTCTAAGACTATGCCCCCCTAGTTCTAGTTTCACCCATCATCAGGAACATCTTCCCCGCATCCACCCGATCCAACCCCTTCACAATCTTATATGTTTCAATAAGATCGCCTCTCATTCTTCTGAACTCCAATGAGTAGAGTCCCAATCTACTCAACCTCTCCTCATATGTCCATCCCCTCATCCCCGGGATTAACCGAGTGAACCTTCTTTGTACTGACTCGAGAGCAAGTATGTCCTTTCTTAAGTATGGACACCAAAACTGTATGTAGTATTCCAGGTGCGGTCTCACCAATACCTTGTACAACTGAAGCAATACCTCCCTATTTTTATACTCTATCCCCCTAGCAATGAAAGCCAACATTCCATTGGCCTTCTTAATCACTTGCTGCACCTGCATACTAACCTTTTGAGTTTCGTGCACCAGGACCCCCAGATCCCTTTGTACTTCAGTACTTTCCAGTTTCTTGCCATTAAGATAATAGCTTGCTCTACGATTTTTCCTGCCAAAGTGCATAACCTCACACTTTCCAGTATTGTATTCCATCTGCCAAATCTCTGCCCACTTACTTAGCCTGTCTATGTCCCCTTGCAGGTTTTTTATGTCCTCCTCACTCACTACTTTCCCTCCCATCTTAGTATCATCTGCAAACTTTGATATGTTACACTCGGTCCCCTCCTCCAAATCGTTAATATAGATTGTAAAGAGTTGGGGACCCAGCACTGACCCCTGCGGAACACCACTGGTTACTGATTGCCAGTCTGAGAATGAACCATTTATCCCAACTCTCTGCCTTCTGTTAGATAGCCAATCCTCTATCCATGCCAGAATATTACCCCCAATCCCGTGATTTTTTATCTTAAGCAATAACCTTTTGTGTGGCACCTTGTCAAATGCCTTTTGGAAGTCTAAATACACTACGTCCACTGGTTCCCTTTTATCCACCCTATATGTTACTTCCTCAAAGAACTCCAGCAAATTTATCAAACATGACTTCCCCTTCATAAAACCATGCTGACTTTGTCCTATTAAATTATGATTATCCAAATGTCCTGTTACTGTCTCCTTAATAATGGACTCCAAAATTTTACCTACCACAGATGTTAGGCTAACCGGCCTATAGTTTCCAGCCTTCTGTCTACTGCCCTTTTTAAATAAGGGTGTTACATTAGCAGTTTTCCAGTCTGCCGGGACCTTTGCCGAGTCCAGGGAGTTTTGGAAAATGATCACAGCAGCTTGCACAAAGGGAATCCCCACTAATTGATTTGAATTGAAGTCGGAAAACCCGAAGTTCTTGACACAGGGATTGCGAGATCCCTGTGCGAAGCGTATTTTGAGGCCAGCAGTGAAAGCCTTCGGTTCGCTGCTGACTGCAAATTCCGGGCCATTATGTTTCTTCAAATTACCTCCATTTAAAAACACTCAGTGAGATTGATGTCTTTTACAAATTCAGAAAAGAGCAAACAAAGTAAATATGAAAGAATAAAGTAAAAGATAAATAAAAATGGGATTAAAACCAGTTGAGGATTGGGTGCCCACTGCAATCATATCAAGCAACTTCCAGAGTCTGATCCTAGAAGGAAAAAGTAATTGAAATGAAAAAGTTAACCTCCTTTGCCATTGTTCATGAAGAAACATAAGCTAGCTAAGTATTGGTTTGGTATATTTGAAACCTATTTTGCGCAGAGTCAGATGAACTTTTATCACAATTTTTTGTTGTTGCTGTAAACATAAGTGTAGGAACTTCATTGCTAATGAAAATTGTTATCTTTGGAAGATAGCCATATAATAAACATTTTTTTAATAATCTAGATTGATGTTAATCATGGATCAAAATATCAAAAATTTATTCTTTTGAGTTTTAGCTGCATTTTCACTACAATCTTAGCATTGAGACAAAGTGGTTTCACTTCACCTTGATGCAACATTTTAAGCAGTAATTTTATAAATTGACACTCCCAACACTACTTCTTCTTAGGCAGTCCCTCGGAACCGAGGATGACTTGCTTCCACATTAAAAATGAGCTCGCAGGTGACTGATTAGTCCAATGCGGGACCTACAGTCTCTGTCACAGGTGGGGCAGACGGTGGTTGAAGGGGCGGGTGGGTGGGGTGCTTGGGTTGACGTGCGCTCCTTGCGCTGCCTGCGCTTGGCTTCCGCTTGCTCCCGGCGAAGAGACTCGAGGTGTTCGGCGCCTTCCCCGATGCTTCTCCTCCACTTTGTGCGGTCTTGGGCCAGGGATTCCCAGGTGTCGGTGGGGATGTTACACTTTTTCAAGGAGGCTTTGAGGGTGTCCTTGAAGCATTTCCTCTGCCCACCTGGGGCTCTCTTGCCGTGCCGGAGCTCCGAGTAGAACGCTTGTTTTGGGAGTCTCGTATCGGGCATGCGGACAATGTGACATCGGAGCAGACGTCGACGACGAAGTCCAACACCGCCTTCAGTGTGCCAGTGCAGCCTTCGGTCGCCTGAGGAAGAGAGTGTTTGAAGACCAGGACCTCAAACCCGGCACTGAGCTCATGATCTACAGGGCAGCAGTGATACCTGCCCTGCTGTATGCCTCAGAGACATGGACCATGTACAGCAGGCACCTCAAAGCACTGGAGAGGTACCACCAACGCTGCCTCCACAAGATCCTGCAAATCCATTGGCAGGATAGGCGCACCAGCGTCAGTGTTCTTGCTCAGGCCAGCATCGAAGCTCTGACCACGCTCAATCAGCTCCAATGGACGGGTCACATTGTCCGCATGCCCGATACAAGACTCCCAAAACAAGCGCTCTACTCGGAGCTCCAGCACAGCAAGAAAGCCCCAGGTGGGCTCCTTGAAAAAGTGTAACATCCCCACCAACACCTGGGAATCCCTGGCCCAAGACCGCACAAAGTGGAGGAGAAGCATCCGGGAAGGCGCCGAACACCTCGAGTCTCTTCGCCGGGAGCAAGCGGAAGCCAAGCGCAAGGAGCGCACGTCAACCCAAGCACCCCACCCACCCGCCCCTTCAACCACCATCTGCCCCACCTGTGACAGAGACTGTAGGTCCCGCATTGGACTAATCAGTCACATGCAAGCTCATTTTTAATGTGGAAGCAAGTCATCCTCGGTTCCGAGGGACTGCCTAAGAAGAAGAAGACGAAGGCTACCTCTTTAATACTCTGGGATGCAGATTATCAGCCCCTGGGGATTTATCGGCTTTCAGTCCCATTAATTTCTCCAGCACTTTTTTTACTAATACTAATTTCCTTTAATTCCTCCTCCTCACTAGACCCTTGGTTCCCTAGCATTTCTGGGAAGTTAGTTGTGTCCTCTTCTGTGAAGACAGAACCAAAGTATTTGTTTAATTGCTCGGCCATTTCCTTGTTCCCCATTATAAATTCTCCCGTTTCTGACTGTAAGGGACCTACGTTTGTCTTCACTAATCTTTTTCTTTTTACATACTTGTAGAAGCTTTTACTATCCGCTTTTATGTTCCTTGCAAGTTTACTCATACTCTATTTTTCCCCTCTTAATCAATCTCTTGGTCCTTTTTTGCTGAGCTCTAAACTGCTCTCAATCCCCAGGCTTGCTACTTTTTCTGGCAACTTTATATGACTCCTCTTTGGATCTAATACTATCCTTAATTTCTTTTGTTAGCCATGGTTGGGCCGCTTTGCCTTTTGTGTTTTTGCGCCAGAAAGGAATGTATAACTGTTGCAATTCATGCATTCGTTCCTTAAATGTTAGCTATTGCCCATCCACTGTCATGCCTTTTAATGAAGCTCCCCAATCTATCAGAGCCAACTCACTCCTCATACCTTCGTAGTTTCCTTTGTTTAGATTTAGGACCCTAGTTTTGGATTGGACTTCTTCACTTTCCATCTTAATGAAGAATTCTATCATGTTATGGTCACTCTTCCCTGAAGGACCCCGCACAACAAGATTATTTATGAACCCCTTCTCATTACACAATACCCAATCTAGGATAGCCTGTTCCCTAGTTGGCTCCTCAACGTACTGGTCCAAAAAACCATCTCGTACACACTCCAGGAATTCATCCTCCACAGTATTATTGCTAATTTGGTTTGGCCAGTCTATATGTAGATTAAAGTCAGCCATGATTACTATCGTAGCCTTGTTACATGCATCTCTAATTTCCTGTTTGATGCCATCCCCTACATTACCACTACTGTTTGGAGGCCTATAGACAACTCCCACCAATGTTTTCTGCTGTTTGGTGCTTCTTCGCTCCACCCAGACTGGTTCTGCACCTTGATTTTCTGAGTCAATATCCTTTCCCACTATATTGCACTAATTTGATCCTTTACTAACAATGCCACCCACCTCCTTTTTGCCTGTCCTTCCTAAATATCGAATATCCTTGGATATTCAGCTCCCAGCCTTGGTCACCCTGCAGCCATGTCTCCGTAATTGCAATTATATCATATCTGTTTACATCTATTTGCGCTGTTAATTTGTCTACCTTATTACGAATGCTTCGTACATTCAGATACAGTTTGTTTGCGCCTCCCGTTAGTGCCTTAAGAGGGCGCAAATGGGGTGCAAAGCAACTAGCGCCCGTGCGCGGCGATGTTTGCGCCGCCCATGAAATTAACTGGACATTTTGCGGCGGCGCTAAACACTACCGCCACGATCTTCTGCGCTGGCAGATCGTGACGTCAGTCGAGTGTGCAACGCCCTGGCAGCACCCCAGACCGGATATTGAGTGGCGGCCCCTGTCTTACCGCCTGCTGCTAGTAACGACAGGTTGAGGGGAGCGTTTTGCTGTCAGGAAGGGACTGGGGGAGCACTATTTAAAGGCAGCCGCTTCCTGCCTTTTTTTGTTGGTGAGGTTTTTGCACCACGCATTCTGAGAGGGAGAGCGAAAGACTTCTGGAGAGATTCAACGCTGTGTGAAGGAGTTTTGGGCACTGAGCAGCATTTTGCAGGTTCATTTTGATTTGCCCTTGTATCGATTTAGAAGAGTCTGTAAGGGCTGCACTCTGAGTTCTTTCCCTGGGTCTTTCCATTGTTCTTTCCAGCAGCTTTGATGTACAGGTCTCTCCAGGCCGAGATTCAAGGCTGCAATGAGCAGGATGTGGATGGAGAGCAAAATCAACCCTCCCCTTTAAGAACTGGCCAGCGCCATTGTGTCTGTGTTCCATTGCTGACTGACATCACATGAGCTTCACCAGCGCTCTGAGGTAACGCCTCGCTCCTTGGCCTTTGCGCCTTCAGACAGGTGTGTAGCGCCTGATTTAGTGCTCCAATCACCTCCGGGGTAATAAAAGCCAAGTTTGCAGTTGGAGGTGATAATTAGTGCCAGGCGCTAATCTTTGCGCCCGGCTGATAATTGCGCCCCAAATGGGGCGATACTGAATTTCTCCCCCAATGCCTTTAGATTTATCTTTTTAAGATTTTTAGACATCTTAACATTTTTTTGTACTATGGCCCTATTTGTCTTATTACCATTTTTTCTTACCCTATTTTGTTTGTACGCTCTGTCCCTTCCTGACACAATCTGGTTATCCTTACCCCAATCACTTTCCTGCACTGCTTCATTGTCTTTTCTCTTTAGCATTGTAGATTTCTCTCCACCGGGTCCCTCCCTTATTTAGTTTAAAGCCCTATCTACCTCCCTAGTTATTCAATTCGCTAGAACTCTGGTCCCAGCATGGTTCAGGTGTAGTCCATCCCAACGGTACAGCTCTCTATGATTCTGCCATCCCCATTTGCAACATTTAATCTCTCCTGTCTCCTACACTAGCACAGGATGTTCCTTCCTCCCCCCCCCTCCCCCCTTCCCTCCCCCTTCCCTCCCCTTCACAACTGAAGTGCACTCATTCTTACAGTCACAACCCCCATAGTAGTCTTCCTTGCTCTGCCTAAATCTCTGTTCATTGGCTTGTGCTTAAGCAGTGACACTTTTCATATTTTGCTCATTTAATTGCATCACAAGCCAATGTTGAATTTCAAAGTATTGAGAAAATGGGGAAGAATTCCTTTTTAGTACACAGAATTGCCATGGCTGATGATTGCACAGATGGGAACATATTTTGAATCTAAAACATTTAGGTATAAATGGAATTTCATTACTCAGTACAAAATGAGAGCACTGAGCTGTAAAGAGCCTGTTCATACTTGCCTCTCTGCAATGTATAAAAGTACACTTATGTTTTGAAAGAGCATAAATAAACTCAGATATGTGACAGTTAATGGCAATTAATATTCATTTACAGGAATGATTTGGTGTAATTTATAATTAACCTGCAGCAATGTCAATAGCTCTTTTTACATGAATATGATGGTGACAACTGCTAAAAATAGTCATTTAGTTTTCATGAACTAACAATAAAACCATAATCTGTGATAGACGTTTATTCCTTTAACTGGAAAATAACCATCAATATTAGGTGATTACATGAAAAACTTAAACTGCATTAGTCATGACAAAATTGACTATATGGAGTTAGCTAATCATAAACACATTTTTATAGAGTACTAGAATTGGTAGTTATGTATTTGATTTTGAACAAGGGCACACTCTTGTTGTAAAGTCATATTCAAGCTGCTAATCATTGATGTTAGAAAATTCCATATAGAATAATAAATCTCATATTCATGAAATTTGGATACACATTGGATCATATAATTGTACATTGTAGTTAAGGGTCAAGTATATTGATTATCACATTTTAGAACAAAATTAGATGCTGGAATGTCTGGCACTGTGGCTGTATTGATGTCATTAAATTCTTGAAAGAGGCAATCTTGTGAGATTTATTTGAGATTTGTGCATTAACATTTGTTGATAATTGACAAATTAATTCAATACCATTTAGGTGATTGTTGCCTTCGTATATATTGGACCAATGTGTCATGTATAAGAATAATGCACAACAATCTAATATTGCTATATAAAATGAACCAAAACATACAATTTAGGTGCAAACTTTGCTCTTTTACAACATTATTCATTTTTGGAACATTATAGCAAAAAAGATGTAGCTTTTAGAAAGAAACTGTAACTAACTGAAATCATTCTGTTGTATGTAAATTAATGTTCACTGTGTAACAGAGTGTCTTAGAAGAGTCCAGATGCCAATCAATTTTAAGCAGCTGCATCGCCAAATTGGGGCTTATGTGCAACGTTTAGATAAAATGGGAAAAAAACATCCTGGTCAAGAAAAAGAGAAATGGAATGAATATTAGATATGTGTAGAAATGCTATTCAAAAGAATACTTTTATAACAATGGAAAAGTTTTTGGTTACAAGTGTTGTGGAAATCAAATAATGTTGCAATCACTACATAACTGGAAATCTTAAAACATATACAGATGTCAGCAGGATATACCTGATGCAGTGATGTAATATTTAAGACTTCATACACCACTTTCTGAGTGGGTATGAGGGGGATCCTTAAAGGAGGTACCATCCACAGGATGATGCTGTTCATCAACCACATTGATGCTTGTTGGTGCCCCAGCATTCCTCCAGAAGGTGGTGTTCAGTTGACTTGATAGAAGTCTGTAAGTTAACACCTCCATGGAATAAAGAAGACTGTAGCTATCTCATGGAAACAGAAAAGACCAAGGCCCCAAAAATATATGGCGCTGTTTTTGATAGTTTTGTGCCCCAGAGACGCAACCCTAACCCTGCTGTACATTGTGGACTCAACTCGTTTAAGTATCCTTTAGTATTTCTATAGCGCAGCTCCTGTGTAACACAGCAGTAATGAGGTGATGCGGGGAGTTGGAAACTACTTGTGCAGCCTTTAAATAACAAGTGGCTGAACCCTTATACAAGCCTGAGTTTACTGTAATAGATGGTTCATCTAAGATTTTGTGGTGTTTTTGAAGAATGCCTTCGACTGGAGGAGCAGACAAGCAGCTAAAGAAGGAGGCAGAGCATTGAAAGGAGGTACAAAAGAAGACCGCAAAAATATTATGACCCAACCTTCAGACACCCCTGGTAAATTGCAGCAAAGGAAAGAAAGACCCTTCCATAAACTTAAGCTCATCCAAGCTCTGCTACCCGTATCCTAACTTGCACCAAGTTCCAATCACCCAGCTCCCGGTTAAGCAACGGCTCAATTTTAAGATTCTCAGCCTTGTTTTCAAATCCTCCATGTCCTCACCCCTCTCTATCTCTGTAACTTCCTCCAGCCCTACAACCCTCCTAGATATCTGCACTCCTCCAATTCTGGTCTGTTGTACATCCCCAATTTTAATCGCTCCACAATAGGTGGCTGTGCCTTCAAATGCCAAGGCCCTAAGCCCTGCAATTCCCTCCCTAAATCTCTCCGCATCTCTACCTCTCTTTCCTCCTTTAAGACATTCCTTAAAACCTATCTCTTTGACCGAGCTTTTGGTCATCTGCCCTAATATCCCTTTATGTGGCTCAGTGTCAAATTTTGTTTGATAACGCTCCAGTGAAGTGCCTTAGGATGTTTTACTACATTAAAGGCACTATATAAATGCATGTTGTTGGGTGCTTAAGGAAGGAAATCTCAGTGTTTTATGTGCCCAATTTCCATCGCTCCACCATTGGCAGCTGTACCTTCAGCTGCCTTGGCCCTAAGCTCTAGTATTTCTTCTCCCTTTAAGTCTCTCCTTAAAACCTACCTCTTTGACCAAGCTTTGGCCCGATCCCTGATCTCTGCACGACCCCCACTGCCCCCCCAGTCATTTTGATTGCCCAGCCTGACCCCTGATCCCTCCCTCCCTCCTCTGTGTGGCCTAGTGCCACAGGCCTACCTGCCCGCAGCCAACCAACCATTCAATCTGGGTAACTGTGAGCAGGAAACCGAGGCCTCACGTGCAAATCAGGCCCTGCCGTTAAAGTCGATGGGGCCTGCGGAAAACCCGGCTTCCCGGGTTTCCTGACTGCCTCGGAGCCCCCCCCCCCCCCCCCCGCCCTTTAAAATCCAGCCCTTTGTATTTTGGGGAATACTTGGTGAACTCTGGGAATGGATAAGAAACTGGCTGATGGGTAGTAAATAACGAGAACTCATTAGAGAAGTTATGTAGGAGAGGAGGGAAGTACTTAGTTAGGTGCCTCAGAGCTTGGTGTTAGGACTACTCATGTTTTTAATTTACATGGATCCAGAAACTCAATGCAAAGTGGTCAAATTTGCAGATGATACCAAACTAGGAGGGGAAGTGTTTGTAAGTGAGCAGAAAAATTACATAAAATTTAATGTGAGCAAGTGTAAATTGTTACTCGTAGAAAGGAAAAATAGACAGGATGCATACTCCACAAATGGTGTTGAAATAGCAGAGGATGAAGCTGAAAGAAACCTAGGAGTCTTAGTAGACTCAACTAAACATGTCCGCTTAATACAGAGCAGCAATCAACAAGGTCAATATAATGTTTAATCTCATAGCCAAAACAATACAATATAAGCCATAGGAGGTAGTGATCAAACTTTATAATATTCTGTTTAGACTGCATCTTGGTTACTGCATCCAGTTCTGGTCACTGAGAAACCAGAGAGCAATTCAGAGAAAAGCCATGGCTGATCCCTAGTGTCAAGTGTCAGAGTTATGAAGAAAGACGAGATAGATTTGGGTTTATCAGCCTAGAAAAGAGACATGTGAGAGGTGATTTTATAAAGTCTTGTACCCCTGATCACCATACTACCACACAAAATTAGGCAGGACAGAAAATCCATCCTAAGAAAACGATGAGAGAAATATTGTTGAAGTGATCTTATCCTCTCTATAACTTGCATGCAGAAAGTAATTTCACTACAGCTTCGAATTTAATTGCATAGAGCATTTATGGTCAACTGTCCTTACTTTCTTTATAATTCTGGTGCACTAGCTCAGTCTTATAAATTGTACATTCATTGCTTCTGTAAAACTGCTTTCTTGCTCTCGAGTTCTGTTGCTGTTTCCAGATCAGGAATGCCTTGCGCTTGCGGCTTATTAGCTTCTGGATCTCCTGGTCGTTCTCGTCGAACCAGTGTTGGTGTTTCCTGATCGAGTGACCGAGCGTCTCTTCACAGGTGCTGATTATAGAGGCCTTGAGTGCAGACCAGGCACTGTGGACACTCTGTGTCTCTGCATCACTGGGAGCCGTCAGGTTGTTTGTGAGGCACAGGCTGAATAGGGCTTTCTTAGCGGGGTCTTTGAGTGCTCCAGCGTTAATTTTCCTGTGGCCTTGTTTCTGTTGCTGCCGCTGTTTTGGGGCTACATTGATGGAGATGACAGAGCGGATTAGGCGGTGGTCTGTCCAGCAATCATCAGCTCCTGTCATGGCTCTACAGAAGCCTGAAGGCCGAGGTCCAACAAAAAACTCCTGACCTAACGAACAGATGGTGGGTGGAGAAAGCGCAGGAGATCCAGCAGCTAGCCGACAACCATGACGTGCGTGGATTCTTCAGCGCAGTCAAGACCGCCTACGGCCCAAGCACCCAAGGCCCTACCCCACTGCGGGCCAAGGACAGAGAGGCAGTCAGTGCCCGCTGGAAGGAGCACTTCTAAGATCTCCTTAACCACGACTCTGTCTTCGACACGAGTGTCCTCAACTCCATCCCACAGCATGCTACCCGCCACCATCTCAGCACAACCCCAGCCCGGCATGAGGTTGAAAAGGCCATTCGACAACTGAAGAACAACAAGGCCTCAGGAGCTGATGGAATCCCTGCCGAGGCACTAAAGCATGGCAGAGAAGCATTACTGGTGCAAATTCATGAACTCCTTTCTCTTAATCTGGAAGGAGGAGAGCATGCCAGGGGATCTGAGACGCCGTAATTGTGACCATCTTCAAGAAAGGTGACAAGCCCGATTGCGGTAATTACAGAGGAGTTTCCCTGCTGTCTGCCACAGGGAAAGTCATCGCAAGAATCCTCCTCAATCGCCTTCTCCCAGTGGCCGAAGAGCTCCTCCCAGAGTCAAAATGCAGATTCCGCCCACTAAGGGACACAATGGACATGGTCTTCACCGCACGTCAATTGCAAGAGAAATGCAGGAACAGCACCAACCACTGTACATGGCCTTCTTTGATCTCACAAAGGCCTTCAACAGTGTCAACGTGAGGGATTATGGAGTGTCCTCCTCAAATTCGGCTGCCCTCAAAAGTTTGTCACCATCCTCCGCCTGCTTCACGATGACATGCAAGCCGTGATCCTGACCAACGGTTCCACCACAGACCCAATTCATGTACGAACTGGGGTCAAGCAAGGCTGTGTCAGCGCACCAACGCTCTTCTCGATCTTCCTTGCTGCAATGCTCCATCTCGCCCTCAGTAAGCTCCCCGCTGGAGTGGAACTAATTTACAGAACAAATGGGAAACTGTTCAACCTCCGTCGCCTCCAGTCCAGATCCAAGGTCGTCCCATCTTCTGTCGTCGAATTACAGTATGCAGACGCGCTTACGTCTGCGCTCACTCGGAGGTCGAACTCCAAGCCATCGTCAACACCTTCACCGAAGCGTATGAGAGCATGGGCCTTACACTAAACATCCGTAAGACAAAGGTCCTCTACCAGCCTGCCCCCACCACACAGTACTGCCACCCGAGTATCAAAATCCACAACAAGGCCTTGGACAACGTGGACCACTTTCCATACCTCGGGAGCCTACTGTCAACAACGGCAGACGTCGACGACGAAGTCCAACACCATCTTCAGTGTGCCAGTGCAGCCTTCAGTCGCCTGAGGAAGAGAGTGTCTGAAGACCAGGACCTCAAACCCGGCACTAAGCTCATGGTCTACAGAGCAGCAGTGATACCCGCCCTGCTGTATGCCTCAGAGACATGGACCATGTACAGCAGGCACCTCAATGCACTGGAGCGGTACCACCAACGCTGCCTCCGCAAGATCCTGCAAATCCATTGGCAGGATAGGCGCACCAACGTCAGTGTTCTTGCTCAGGCCAACATCCCCAGCATCGAAGCTTTGACCACGCTCAATCAGCTCCGATGGACGGGTCACATTGTCCGCATGTCTGATACGAGACTCCCAAAACAAGCGCTCTACTCGGAACTCCAACACGGCAAGAGAGCCCCAGGTGGGCAGAGGAAACGCTTCAAGGACACACTCAAAGCCTCCTTGAAAAAGTGTAACATCCCCACCGACACCTGGGAATCCCTGGCCCAAGACCGCACAAAGTGGAGGAGAAGCATCGGGGAAGGCGCCGAACACCTCGAGTCTCTTCGCCGGGAGCAAGCGGAAGCCAAGCGCAGGCAGCGCAAGGAGCGCACGTCAACCCAAGCACCCCACCCACCCGCTCCTTCAATCACCATCTGCCCCACCCGTGACAGAGACTGTAGGCCCTGCATTGGACTCATCAGTCACCTGAGAACTCATTTTTAATGTGGAAGCAAGTCATCCTCGGCTCCGAGGGACTGCCTAAGAAGAAGACGTTCATTGATATATACGTGCAGTTTCTATGTGTAGTTATGACATCATGATTGTGCTGAGAATATTTTATCAGCTTGCAATACAAAAATCACCACAGTGTTTTTTCTGCACAAGTGTGAAATAATCCAAGCAATTCATTCTGCTATTTCAAAAGGGTTAGGAGAACAAGTGATTTGTGCATTGTAATCCTTTATTTGAATTCTAATAATGAATAGTTTAGGACTGAACATGGATTGCTTGCTTCCTCCAATAATCTTTCCAATGCATCTCAATTCTCTGTATTGTATCGACCATTTTGTAATGCATTCTGTTTTTGAAAACAGTATTTTTGTACAGTTGAAAACAATTCTGTAATGCTTTCTATCAATTTGAGGTATATTTTTCCTATTTTGTGAATATTGCTGGGAAACATTCTGTTGTACTGTTTTTACTGAGTTTGGCAGAGCAGAAAAGAGGCTTTCTGTACCGGGAAGGCCAGGAATTTGGGAGCTGGCATGCTTTCCCCTGAATACAATCTGAAGGCCCCAAACTTTAATAGATAAAGTTAATCAATCCCAGAGACCGGTTTGTTCCATTAGAAAGCAGAAGATGTAGAAAGAATTTAATCAGGCCCGACCACAGTCTCCTCTCTGCCATCAGAGCAACATGGACAGCAGTCATTTCAGGGACAAACCTTTTTGCAATTCCACTGCTTCCAATCGGATCTTATGATATGAATGTGTTGTACTTGTCCTTAGATTACTAAACTGTATATATTGTATAGATTTTTATATTTTTTTTATCAAGCCTTTGACCAGTTCTGGTGAAGGGTCCCACCTGAAAAGTAAACCTATCTTTTCTCTCTTCAGTTGCTGACAGGTCAACTGCATTTTCTGTTTTTATTTAAGACCGTGACCCGAGGAGGATAGTCAGCAGTCATAAGTAAATATTCATGGATTTCAAGGCATTAACAGAATATCATTAATTTGAACTGGTTTGTGTTTTTCTATTGCTGCAGACAGGACTGGAACGTGTTGTCAGTCATCTTCAGTATGTAGCATGGCCTGATCACGGTGTTCCTGATGACTCAACGGATTTCTTTGACTTTGTGACTTGTGTGAGACAGAAAAGAATCGGAAGGGACAATGAGCCAGTTATTGTTCATTGCAGGTACTTATTTTCTTTTCAGCAGGGAAGACAATTATGCATGCTGGGGAACAAAATGCTCATGCTGAGTCTGGTTGCAGCTACAAGGTAGATCTGCAGGAATACTTGACACCCCCTCTATTGTATCAATAATGAAGCCTTATCCTCAGGTAGAGAATGATGACATCTGCTGCAGCAGGTTATGGTTTCCTTACTAAATTATCAACATCCCATTGCTTTTATCAAAAAGCTTTTAATAGTACATTAGTGCTAGCTGGTGTAATTCTGGTTTAAAGTTTCTTAGTTTAGTAGAGATGTAGTTTTAAGTGCTTCTATTAAATGTGAATTTTAGCATCTGGTGTCACGTAGATTTGGTTGGCCATTTCAAGGATAAATTTTGCATGAGACACTCTGGTAAATGTTCCAATTTTTTGCTGTGTAAAATGGGCATTCCTAATTGGAAAATGCATTATGCTGGACCCTTGCCTACTTTGCCCGTATTGAGATTTTGTGGTTGTTTTTTAAATTTGTACTAAATGCACCCACCACTCTGTTAAAGAATGCACATTAGTGCATAATGACATCATACACCATTTTTTTCTTCACTTCTGCCTATTTAACACTTTCGTTTACTCCGCCATATAAGCTAGGCACTTAGGGTTGCCAAGCACTGTGTCCCATTGGAAGATTGTTTAAAAAACACCAGTACTAAGATTACAGCATTGCTAGACTATTACTGAAGCTTTTTTGTTTTTCCCTGTTGTCACCGAGGTATTTGAAAAGACTTTGTGACATTTATTTCTACTCCTTGAGCCAAATTCCATAATGGCTTTCTCCCTATAACAGTGTTTTTGGAGGAAGAAGGGAAGAAAGCAACAGAGGGATGCCAGGGTGTATCTGAGATGCTTTGAATCTCCCCCACCGCACCAGAATATAGTGGCCAAGGTGCACATTTGAAATCGATGGGCAGGAAAAGACCACTTGGTCCAACAAGCCTGCCCCACAGAACTGCGATGCCTGAATCATCATGATTCGGCACCCATTCCCACCAGCACATATGCCCACCATCAGTCATATAATCTCCTGGGAGAAAGCTTGGGACGCAAAATAAATTTTCAGTGTTTAATCAGACATTTGCACACCATCAGTGAGAGCCTTCGCTAACACAAAAATAGCCCAACTATATAAAAAACTGGATGAGAAACCCTGATGCAGAGTTAGGCAAAAGGCCTATTCTAGGGATTTTCCACACATCTGCGCCCACTCCCATGCTGGTCATGTCCAAAAAAAGAAAGACTTGCATTTCTATTGTGTCTTTCGTGACCTCAGGATGTCCCAAAGCGCTTTACAGCCAATGAAGTACTTTTGAAGTATAGTGACTAGTGTAATGTAGGAAACACGACAGCCAATTTGCACACAGCAAGCTCCCACAAACAGCAGTGTGATAATGACCAGATAATCTGGGGGGTTTTTTAGGGATAAATATTGGCTCGGACACCGGGGAGAACTCCCCTGCTCTTCGAATAGTGCCATAGGATCTTTTACGTCCACCTGAGAGGGTAGATGTATGTATGCACAAATGTTGCATATGTAATACAACATTAGCGTCAGTGCAAATTGCAACCACTTTACCCCAATGCTAAGGTTGCATAGTGAATGCAGTCTTATAAGCCTTTGTTTTTACATATGTAGGTCTCTCACTCATTTAGTCATGTTTTATAGATATTGCTTTGTTATGCTTAAGGCTTGACTATATTAAATTTTTTGCCTCTAATCTGCACTTCATTTAAATTCTTTGTTGATTTCTTTGCAGTGCCGGAATTGGTCGAACTGGTGTCCTTATTGCCATGGAAACAGCAATGTGTTTAATTGAAAACAACCAACCTGTGTACCCACTGGATATTGTTAGAACAACGAGAGACCAGCGAGCCATGATGGTACAGACGTCGGTAAGGTTTGAATGATAAGTATGAAAGAATAATGAAGACACTTATTTTAATTAAATTTCAGGACCTGGAAGGAACATTCAAGTGAATTTTCAAGCTAATGCTCTATATTATGAATTTTGGCTAATTTGTTATCTTCCCTCTCCCTCAGATGCATGTATCAGACAGTTTTTTTCCTTCTTCTTTTTATGCTCCACCTACATGCACCCATTCCCTGACTGAGAGGGTGAGCAGGCAACCTACTTCTCTACCCTCATCAATTACTACAACTAGTTGTTTCAGGATGCGCAGGAGCTAAGCAGATTTAGTCTCCTGTTTTGGGGAAATGATAAAGCTGCATCGTAACACTATATGGCAACAGTAAACTGCACTACATTAGTGTATCAATATACTGCGCCACCTTAAATTACCTCCAGTTGTTTTAATATATAAGGTTATGGCACCTTTCTTGCACCACTGCTGTCAGTTAAAATGTTGCATTGCACTGCAACCTAAGACGTCATTAGTTGAACTGGTTGTTGTGAGGAGTACGACTAATATTAACAGCAGTAATTTTGGGAGAAGCTTAGCAGGAGTGACACCAATAATCTGACTTGCAGGTATAAAGCATCTTTCGACCGCATAAAATAAAAATGCTGTCATTCTGATCAATCAAAATCTTAGCTTACTCCTAGTGGTAAATTAAGACAACTGATCAGAAGTTAGTGGTCATTCTTCAAACCTGCGTTCAGGTGTTCAAACTGACTACCTCAGTCAGGTACTTTACAGACGATGCAAGAAGTGCTGGCAATAAATGAAATCCAGAAGAGGACAACATCGGACTTGTTTCTCTAACCCCAAATTATCTACTTTTGTGAGATACTTTTGCAACTATCAAGATGCTTATTTTGTAACAGACGCAATGCTTCCAGCACCTGAAGGAAGGTCATCCACACAGACCATAATCGCAAAAAAAAATGAAGCTCCCTAATTTTGTCAAACATTAAAGGATTATCAAAAAATAATTTATAACCTCAAAAGGTTTGCCAAAAAATGGATTTCAGTGCCTACAGATCAAAAGGACATCACCAAGTTTACGGTCACCAAAGAAAAACTGTAAGACAAGACAGCAAATTTATCCTGGAGTGTGAAACATCCACCCTGGTATCCCAAAAGACTGGTAAGTTTAAATTACAGTTTCTCCTCAAGTGCAATTCCCTAGTTCTTGAAAAAGCAGCAGTGTAAATGTAATGAAAGTAACATGTCAGTAAATAGGTCCCAAACTTACTTGGTCTTAATTCTGGCAGTTACACTGGGATTGCAGCTGTTGGCGCCTTCCAGTTTGCAGGGTCAGTGGGGAGGGCACCTCGCATGCTTGAGTCAGGTGGGTGCATGTGTCACTTCAGGCACATCTCCCACACCCACCTGGCCATGCCTGCCAGAAACTCTGGCATCCACCCGCCCGTGCTCAGGCTTGCCATGTGTTGAAAATGGTCCTATCAGCCCCTTCCCTCCCCCACCGACCTGTAAGTGTTTTTAAAACAAATTCTTTTTTGGGGGGGTCCAAGCCATTTGCCTGGCAGGACCTCACCAGTAGGAACTACGTATGCCCTTGTGGAGGTCACAAAGAACATCCTATGTGACTGTGACCGTGGTAAACTCTCCCTCCTCATCCTTCTCAGCCTATCTACAGCCTTTGACATAGTTGACCACACCATTCTCCTCCAATCCCTCTCTTTCGTCATCCAATTGGGTGGGACTTGGTTCCATTCTTATATATCCAGTTGTAGCCAGAGAATCACCCGCAATGGCATCTCTTACTGCTCCAGCACCATTACCGCTGGAGTCCTCCGAAGATCTATCCTTGACCCCCGCCTATTTCTCATCTTATATGCTGCACCCGTGGCAACATAATCCGAAAACACGACGTCAGGTTCCACATATATGCTGATGACACCCAGCACTACCTCACCACCACCTCTCTCGACCCCTGCACTCTCTAATTTGTCACCCCGCTTGTCCGACATCCAGTCCTGGCACCAGGAGTGGTTCTGCTGCACAGGACGGGAGGAAAAAGAGGGGTAGAGCTTTAGTAATAGGGGATTCTATTGTAAGGGGAATAGATAGGCGTTTCTGCGGCCGCAAACGAGACTCCAGGATAATGTGTTGCCTCCCTGGTGCAAGGGTCAAGGATGTCTCAGAGCGGCTGCAGAACATTTTGGAAGGGGAGGGTGAACAGCCAGTTGTCGTGGTGCATATAGGTACCAGCGATATAGGTAAAAAATGGGATGAGGTCCTAAAAGCTGAATATAGGGAGTTAGGAGGTAAATTAAAAAATAGGACCTCAAAGGCAGTAATCTCAGGATTGCTACCAGTGCCACGTGCTAGTCAGAGTAGCAATAGAAGGATATTTCAGATGAATACGTGGCTAGAGGAATGGTGCAAGGGGGAGGGATTCAAATTCCTGGGACATTGGAACCGGTTCTGGGGGAGGTGGGACCAGTACAAACCGGACGGTTTGCACCTGGGCAGGACCGGGACCGATGTCCTAGGGGGAGTGTTTGCTAGTGCTCTGGGGGAGGGTTTAAACTAAAATGGCAGGGGATTGGGAACCTGAGCAGGGAGACAGAGGAAAGGGAAACAAGAATAGAAGCAAAAGACAGGAAGGCGAATAAAAAGGTGGCAGTCAGAGAAATCAAGGGTTTAAATCAAACATGGCCACAGTAAATAATAATTCTAAAAGGTCTAAGAACGTTAAAAAAACAAGCCTCAAGGCTTGGTGCCTTAATGCGAGGAGCATTCGAAATAAGGTGAATGAATTAGCTGCGCAAATAGAGATAAACTAATATGATATGATTGGGATTACGGAAACATGGCTCCAGGGTGACCAAGGCTGGGAACTCAACATCCAGGGGTATTCAATATTCAGGAAAGATAGGCAAAAAGGAAAAGGAGGTGGGGTAGCATTGCTGGTTAAAGAGGGATTAACACAATTGTAAGGAAGGATATTCGCTCTGATGATGTGGAATCTGTATGGGTAGAACTGAGAAATACCAAGGGGCAGAAAACGTTAGTCGGAGTGGTATATAGACCCCCAAACAGTAATGCAGAGGTTGGGGATGGCATTAAAAGGGAAATTAGAGAAGCGTGCAATAAGGACACAGCAGTTATCATGGGTGACTTTAATCTACATATAGATTGGGCTAACCAAATTAGTAACAATACTGTGGAGGAGGAATTCCTGGAGTGTATACGGGATGGTTTCCTGGACCAATATGTCAAGGAACCAACTAGAGATCAGGCCATCTTAGACTGGGTATTATGTAATGAGAAAGGATTAATTAGCAATCTTGTTGTGCGAGGCCCCTTGGGTCGGAGCGATCATAATATGATAGAATTCCTCATTAAGATGGAGAGTGAAGTAGCTGACTCAGAGACTAGGGTCCTGAATTTAAATAAAGGAAACTACGATGGTATGAGGCGCGAGTTAAGTAGGATTGATTGGGAAATGTCACTCAAAGGGTTGACGGTGGATAGGCAATGGCAAACATTCAAAGATCGCATGGATGAACTACAGAATTTGTTCATCCCAGTTTGGCATAAAAATAAAATAAAAAAGGTGACTCAACCGTGGCTAACAAGGGAAATTAGGGATAGCATAAGATCCAAGGAGAGGATATATAAATTGGCCAGAAAAACCAGTAAACCTGAGGATTGGGAGCAGTTTAAGATTCAACAAAGGAGGACAAAGGGATTATTTAAGAGGGGGGAAATAGATTGAGAGTAAGCTTGCAGGGAACATAAAACTGACTGTAAAAGCTTTTATAGATATGTGAAGAGAAAAAGAATGGTGAAGTCAAGCGTAGGTCCTTTGCAGTCAGAATCGGGGGAATTTATAATGGGGAACAAAGAAATGGCAGACCAATTAAATACATACTTTGGTTCTGTCTTCACAAAGGAGGACACAAATAACCTCCCAGAGATGTCGGGGAACATAGGGTCTAATGAGAGGGAGGAACTGAATGAAATCAGTATTTGTAGGGAAATGATGTTAGGGAAATTGACGGGATTGAAGGCCGATAAATCCCCAGGACCTGATGATCTACATCCTAGGGTACTTAAGGAAGAGGCCCTAGAAATAGTAGGTGCATTGCTGGTCATCTTCCAAAATTCGATAGACTCTGGAACAGTACTCATGGATTGGAGGGTAGCTAATGTTACCCCACTATTCAAAAAAGGTGGTAGAGAGAAAACGGGGAATTATAGACCGGTAAGCCTGACATCGGTAGTGGGGAAAATGCTGGAGTCCATTATAAAAGATGTAATAGCAGAGCACTTGGTAAACAGTGACAGGATCAGACAAAGTCAACATGGATTTACAAAAGGTAAATCATGCTTGACTAATCTACTGGAATTTTTTGAGGATGTAACTGGTAAAATAGATAAGGGAGAACCAGTGGATGTGGTGTATTTGGACTTTCAGAAGGCTTTCGATAAGGTCCCGCATAAGAGATTAGCGTGTAAAGTTAAGGCACATGGGATTGGGGGCAAGGTATTGACTTGGATAGAGAACTGGTTGGCAGACAGAAAGCAAAGAGTTGGAATAAACGGGTCTTTTTCCGAGTGGCAGGCAGTGACTAGTGTGGTACTGCAGGGATCGGTCCTTGGACCCCAGCTATTCACAATATATATTAATGATCTAGACGAGGGAACTAGATATAATATCTCCCAAGTTTGCAGACGACACAAAGCTGGGTGGGCGTGTGTGCTGTGAGGAGGATGCCGAGAACCTCCAGCATGATTTGGACAGGTTGGGTGATTGGGCAGGTGCATGGCAAATGCAATATAAAGTGGATAAATGCAAGGTTATCCACTTTGGTGTCATAAACAGGAAGGCAGATTATTATCTGAATGGCAATAGATTGGGAGAAGGTGAAGTGTAACGAGACCTGGGTGTCCTTGTGCACTAGTCGCTGAAGGTAAGCATGCAGGTGCAGCAGGCGGTTAAGAAGGCAAATGTTATGTTGGCCTTCGTAGCGAGAGGGTTCAAGTACAGGAACAAGGATGTCTTGCTGCAGTTGTACAGGGCCTTGGTGAGACCACATCTTGAGTATCGTGTGCAGTTTTGGTCGCCTTATGTGAGGAAGGATGTTCTTGCCATGGAGGGAGTGCAACGAAGATTCACCAGGCTGTTACCTGGGATGGCAAAAATGACGTATGAGGAGAGATTGGGTCGATTGGGCTTGTACTCGCTGGAGTTTAGAAGAATGAGAGGGGATCTTAATGAAACTTACAAAATTGTAACAGGACTAGACAGACGAGATGCAGGAAGGATGTTCCTAATGGCCGTGGAGTCCAGAACCAGGGGTCACAGTCTAAGGATAAGGGGTAAGCCATTTAGGACAGAGATTAGGAGGAATTTCTTCACCCAGAGAGTGGTGGACCTGTGGAATTCTCTACCACAGAAGGCAGTAGAGGCCAATTCATTAAATATATTCAAGAAGGAGTTAGATATATTTCTTAAGGCTAAAGGGATCAAGGGATATGGGGAGAAGGCAGGGACAGGGTACTGAATTTGGATGATCAGCCATGATCTCATTATATGGCGGAGCAGGCTCGAGGGGCCGAATGGCCTACTCCTGCTCCTATCTTCTATGTTTCTATGAGCAGAAATTTCCTCCCAGTTAAATATTGGGAAGACTGAAGCCATTGTCTTCGGTCCACACCATAAACTCCGTTTTCTAGCCGCCGACTCTATCGCTCTCGCTGGTCACTGTCTGAGGCTGAACCAGATCATTCGCAACCTTGACGTCCTATCTGACCCTGAGATGAGCTTCCAACCACATACCCGCTCCTTCACCAATACCGCCGACTTCCACCTCCGTAACATTGTACGTCTCCGTCCCTGCCTCAGCTCACCTGCTGCTTGAGACCCTCATCAATACCTTTGTTATCTCTAATCTTGACTATTGCAATGCTCCCCTGGCCAGCCTCCCATCTTCCACCCTCCATAAACTTCAACTCATCCAAAACCCTCCATGGCCTTGCCCCTCCCTATCTCTCTAACCTCTTCCAGCCCTGCAGTCCTCCAAGATCTCCGCACTTGTCTAATTCATAGATACATAGAAGATAGGAGCAGGAGTAGGCCATTCGGCCCTTCGAGCCTGCTCCGCCATTCAATGAGATCATGGCTGATCATCCAAATTCAGTACCCAGTCCCTGCCTTCTCCCCATATCCCTTGATCCCTTTAGCCTTAAGAAATATATCCAACTCTTTCTTGAATATATTTAATGAACTGGCCTCCACCGCCCTCTGTGGCAGAGAATTCCACAGGTTCACCACTCTCTGGGTGAAGAAATTCCTCCTCATTTCAGTCCTAAATGGCTTACCCCTTATCCTTAGACTATGACCCCTGGTTCTGGACTCCCCGGCCATCAGAAACATCCTTCCTGCATCTAGTCTGTCCAGGCCTGACAGAATTTTATAGGTTTCGATGAGATCCCCTCTCAATCTTCTAAACTCCAGTGAGTATAAGCCCAATCGATACAATCTCTCCTCATACGTCATTCCTGCCATCCCAGGTATCAGCCTGGTGAATCTTCGCTGCACTCCTTCCATGGCAAGAACGTCCTTCCTCAGGTAAGGCGACCAAAACTGCACACAATACTCAAGGTGTGGTCTCACCAAGGCCCTGTACAACTGCAGCAAGACATCCTTGTTCTTGTACTCGAACCCTCTTGCTACGAAGGCCAACATACCATTTGCCTTCTTAACTGCCTGCTGCACCTGCATGCTTACCTTCAGCGACTGGTGTGCAAGAACACCCAGGTCTCTTTGCACTTCCCCTTCTCCCAATCTATTACCATTCAAATAATAATCTGCCTTCCTGTTTTTGCCACCAAAGTGGATAACCTCACATTTATCCACATTATAGTGCATTTGCCATGTTTCTGCCCAATCACCCAACCTGTCCAAATCGTGCTGGACTTTCACGACATCCTCCTCACAGCATATCCTCCCCCCCCAGCTTTGTGTCGTCTGCAAATTTGGAGATATTACATCCAATTCCCTCGTCCAGATCATTAATATATATTGTGAACAGCTGGGGTCCTAGGACCGATCCTTGCGGTACCCCACTAGTCACTGCCTGCCACTCAGAAAATGACCCGTTTATTCCAACTCTTTGCTTTCTGTCCGCCAACCAGTTCTCTATCCAGGTCAATACCTTGCCCCCAATCCCATGTGCCTTAATTTTGCACGCTAATCTCTTATGCGGGACCTTATCGAAAGCCTTCTGAAAGTCCAAATACACCACATCCACTGGTTCTCCCTTATCTATTTTACCAGTTACATCCTCAAAAAATTCCAGTAGATTAGTCAAGCATGATTTACCTTTTGTAAATCCATGTTGACTTTGTCCGATGCAGTCACTGCTTTCCAAGTGCTCTGCTATTACATCTTTTATAATGGACTCTAGCATTTTCCCCACTACCGATGTCAAGCTTACCGGTCTATAATTCCCCGCCTTTTCTCTACCACCTTTTTTGAATAGTGGGGTAACATTAGCTACCCGCCAATCCATGGGTACCGTTCCAGAGTCTATCGAGTTCTGGAAGATGACCAGCAATGCATCTACTATTTCTAGGGCCACTTCCTTAAGTACCCTGGGATGTAGATTATCAGGCCCTGGGGATTTATCGGCCTTCAATCCCATCAATTTTCCTAACACCATTTCCCTACAAATACTGATTTCTTTCAGTTCCACCCTTTCATCAGACCCTATGTACCCCGGCATCTCTGGGAGGTTATTTGTGTCCTCCTTTGTGAAGACAGAACCAAAATATGTATTTAGTTGGTCTGCCATTTCTTTGTTCCCCATTATAAATTCCCCCGATTCTGACTGCAAGGGACCTACGCTTGACTTCACCAATCTTTTTCTCTTCACATATCTATAAAAGCTTTTACAGTCAGTTTTTATGTTCTCTGCAAGCTTACTCTCATATTCTATTTTCCCTTTCTTAATTAATCCCTTTGTCCTCCTTTGTTGAATCCTAAACTGCTCCCAATCCTCAGGATTATTGCTTTTTCTGGCCAATTTATATGCCCTCTCCTTGGACCTTATGCTATCCCTAATTTCCCTTGTTAGCCACGGTTGGGTCACCTTTTTTGTTTTATTTTTATGCCAAACTGGGATGAACAAATTCTGTAGTTCATCCATTCGGTCTTTGAATGTTTGCCATTGCCTATCCACCGTCAACCCTTTGAGTGCCATTCCCCAATCAATCCTACCCAACTCGCTCCTCAGACCATCATAGTTTCCTTTATTTAAATTGAGGACCCTAGTCTCCGAGTCAACTACTTCATTCTCCATCTTAATGAAGAATTCGATCATATTATGCTCGCTCCGACCCAAGGGGCCTCTTACAACAAGATTGCTAATTAATCCTTTCTCGTTACATAATACTGAGTCTAAGATGGCCTGATCTCTGGTTGGTTCCTCGACATATTGGTCCAGGAAACCATCCCGTAAACACTCCAGGAATTCCTCCTCCACAGTATTGTTACTCATTTGGTTGGCCCAATCTATATGTAGATTAAAGTCACCCATGATGACTGCTGTGCCCTTATTGCACGCTTCTTTAATTTCTGTTTTAATGCCATCCCCAACCTCCGCCTTACTGTTTGGAGGTCTATATACCACTCCCACTAACGTTTTTTTCCCCTTCGTATTTCTCAATTCTACCCATACAGATTCCACCTCATCAGAGCTAATATCCTTCATTACAATTGTGTTAATCCCTTCTCTAACCAGTAATGCTACCCCACCTCCCTTTCCTTTTTGCCTATCTTTCCTGAATATCAAATACCCCTGGATGTTGAGTTCCCAGTCCTGGCCTTCCTTGAGCCACGTTTCCGTAATCCCAACCAAATTCAGGCATCTTGCACATTCCTAATTTTAATCACTCCACCATTGGCGACGTGCTTTCAGCTGCCTGGGCCCTAGTCTCCGTCATTCCCTCCCTGTGTCTCTTTGCCTTTCTACCTCTCTCTCCTCCTTTAAGACGCTCCTTAAAACCTACCTCTTTGGCCAGGCTTTTGGTCACCTGTCCTAATATCTCCTTATATTGCTCAGTGTCAAATTTTGTTTGGTAACACTCCTTTTAAGCCCCTTGGAACATTTTACTATGTTGAAGGTGCTATATAAATATTGTTGTACACCTCCACTTAGGAAGAACAACAGCCACCACTACAATACTGGGTCCCGACTGAGGCTCAAGAGCAGGAACTTCCAGTTAGGGATGCCCAGCTCTCACTATTCCCAAGCCATCATTTGCTTTTTATGGGGTGGACAGAACTTGTGCCCCAGCCAGGAAACTCCTGGAAAAGTTATTTTCCAGGGACTCCTGCCTGAACTAAGTAGAATCCCCAATAAATTTCAGGACTATAGTCATTAAAGTCACGATGTACACACACAAAATCCTTTATACAATAATCTGCAGTTCATGTGTATTTGTAAATCTCTTCCATAAATGGTATCAGCAGCTGTCTGTCTCTAGTTTCAATGTCTGTACGCTTCTAAGTAATAGTTTGTTCTTTCTGTCTCCACAGATGTGTTGTCGTTATAAATCCAGCCCTACAACCTTCTGGGATATCTGCGCTCCTCCAATTCTGACCTCTTGCTCATCCCCAATTTTCTTCGTTCCACCATTGGCAGTCATGCCTTCAGCTGCCTAGGCCCTAAGCTCATGAATTCCTTACCTAAACCTTTCTGCCTCTACCTCTCTCTCCTCTTTTAAGACGCTCCATAAAACCTACCTCTTTGACCAAGCTTTTGGTCACCTGTCCTAATATCTCCTGTGGCTCAGTGTCAAATTTTGTTTGATAATTGCTCCTGTGAAGCGTCTTGGGATGTTTTATTATGATAAAGGCGCTGTATAAATGCAATTTTTTGTTGTGTTGCCACTGGTCACTTTTTTAACAGTCCTGTATTTTTGAAGCTGTTGCCAATTGACATCACCTTGCTCTGCCTCTACTCAACTGCTACTCTTTTATTACCTAAATTTAACTTTTCTGATGCTGTCCTTGCACAGCCTCCTAAAGCAACTTACTTATCTAGAATGCTAGAGCTCACATCTTCACCCACACAAATTCAAAACCACTCATCACGCTCCTCCTTGCCAACCTTCACTGGCTCACTAGGGATAATTTTACTTCACAAGGAGCTCACCTACCAAGAGTGCATATCAGAAATTCCAGCATCTGCTGCACGTACATTTCCAAGCATTTAAAATAATGTTTGGAAAATCCTGCGTAGCATGCACCAGAATCTCCAATAAGCAATCTTGGCAGATGAACTCTCTGCCAGAGGCACAAAGTCAGAAAATTACACCTCCTGTGCCCTGTTAATTGATTTAAAATTCCTTCCCTACCTTTCAAATTACTCTCTGGCCTCACCCCATTACAGTGATCTCCAGCTGTACAGCACTGCTTGCATGCACCCTCCATTCCTTCAATACAGCTCTTTCCCATTCTCTTTGCTCCACAGTCAATGGCTATTCTTTCAGCCACTTTATTTATGCCTTTGGAAATCTCTCCCTGTACCTCTACACATTGCCACCTCCATCCCTGTTTTCAAAAGCCTTCTAACTACCCTCCTTCTGTTTTACTGTAATTTCCCAAGGCAAAAAGTTCACAATCTGATGCTAAGCAATGAAAGAATCTGTCACTTGTCACCAGCTACTCCACAGGAGCTGCCCAGAAGTAGCTCAGATTTTTGGGATATTCTTTACTGATGGTGTAGGCCATCAGTGATGTCTATGCTAGCGTGTGAACTTTGAACACCCAGATATAAACAGATTTTATTCTTCTGCACGACGTTATTGGGCTGCGCATAATTGGCAGAGGAAGTGGGCTCTCCAGTTAATCAATTCACCACATTGGTGAAAAACCAGTAGCCCTCTTCCATGAAGCTGTTCAGAGTTCTTTACAAGTATCTGATGACATTTTTTGCCAGGGACAGGTGTACTGCACTGAAGTATCGGCCTAGATTATGTACTCAAGAGTTTAAACTGGGTCTTGAACCCACAATGGAGAAAGAGATACCACTCCTTCAATGTTCAAATTGCTTATGACCAGCTACGATGAATTTTCCATGTCAGTGAAAAGCTTGCATGGAGTTGTCACAAGAGTTTTGTCATGAGGCAGTCCAGCCTCCAAGCTGTATTCAGGAAGACTGTGTTGGTTTGGCTTCTGGATGACAAGACATACCCCTTGCTTCCAGGACTGATGACCACACTTCAAGTGCCAATCTCACATCGCTCATTCATTAACCAAAGTGGTCATTGAGAGGACTATAGGGGTTTTGAAGTGAAGGTTTTGCTGCCTTGATAGATCTGCAGGAGTTCTGCTCTATGCCTCTGAGCAGATTTTACATCATGGTTGCTGTCTGTGCCCTTCACAACATTGCTATTCAGAAAGGAACAGAATTGAAATCTCAGGATGAGGTGGGGCCTGGTTGCTGTGGAGCCCGGGGAACCTGGATCTGAGCTTCATGAGGATCAGGACCTAAAGCATTCTTCCATGCCATCTGCAATTGAAATTATTCAGATTAAAGATCTCCCCTTTGAAAACTTCAATCAATACATCTCACCAGACTTCATGCCAACTCCAAAAGCAAAACATCTGTCTTTATGTCTCAATGAACAAGCATGCCACTTCATCCCAACCAGACCTTGCAATACCATATGACTGTGATCATGGTATATTATCCCTCCTCACCCTGCTTGTCTTTACCAAGGCATTTGACACAATGGACCACCATCCTTCTCCAAGTCTTTCCAGCTTCACAGGACTGCTCTCCTTTGGTTTCATTCCACTCTATCTGAACATATCCAGAGCATCTGCAGCAGTAGCTCTCTTCCCACTTTGAGACTCCAAAGGTCTATGCTTAGGCCCATCCTCTTATTTATCTACATGCTGTCCCTTGGCTTCCACATGTACGCTGATGACACCCAGCTCTCCCTTGCCATCACCTTTCTTGACCCCTGCTGTAAGACTGCTTGTCCAACATCCAGTCTTTGATGCATCTTACCTTCCTCCAATTCAACATCGGGCAAACCAAAGTTATCATCTTCGGTCCTTTCCTTATCAGTCTATCCCCAGACACTCTATCAGGCTGAACCAGACTATCCATAATCTCGGCACTTGTTTGACCCTGAGCTGAGCTTCTGACTCCATTTTCTCTCCATCTCCAAGACCACTTATTTTGACTTCTGCAACATTGGCCACCTCTGCCCCTACCTCATCCCCTCTGCTGCTGAAACCATGCTTTCGTCACATCCAGACTTGACTACTCTAATACTGTCCTCCACTCTACATAACCTCCATCATGCCCAAAACTCTGCTGTACATGTCATCTTCGACCCTTAAGTCGTGCATTAACATCTTTTTGCTGATGTACGCTGGCTCCCCATCGCCCAACACTTCAAATTTAAAATCGTTGTCCTCACCTTTAAATCCCTCCTTGGCCTTCTACCACACTATCTCTGCATCCTAATCTAGTCTTGTATCCCTCTTCTTTGAACACTGCATTCTTCTGACACCAGCCTCTTGTGCATCCCCTCCTTCACCTCCACTATTGGTGGTATAGCCTTCAGCTGCTTGGGTCTTACTTTCTGGAATTCCTTCCCTAAACTTTTCTATTCCTCCAACACACTCTGTAAAAATGTTATCAAAACGCATCTCTTTGATCATGCTTTTGGTCATCCCTTCTAAACTCTCCTTTCCTGGCTCCATGCCTATCTTCCATATATTTGTGAAGCATCTTCGAACATTCTTTGTGTTAAAGGTGCTATATAAATGCAAGTTGTTATTGTTGATGACCTCTTCACACTAACTCAAAATTTTCAATGAATGACCAGTGATCACACCAAACCATTTTACTTTTGCACAATTTCTTAGTGAAACCACTTTTTCGTCATATGCAAGTATCCTATACAGTGGTGTATGGATTAACATTGTTTATCTCTTGCACATAAATAAGGCAAACATTTCACTGAGAAATCTAGTTGATTCTACATTCCAACAATTCATTGTGCAAGCTATCTTAGTTTGTGACAACACTAAAATTGAGCAGTTATTATCTGCTGAACAATAATGCTTTATTGGCTTACAATAATTGTCATGTGTTTTTACTGTAAAGTAAAATACATTTGTTCTTCTCATTTATGTCTCCAGTGTCATCCTTTCCTCCTCAGCCAGTGGGGGTGCAATTCAACATCGGCGGGGGCGCAAAATGAGGCGTAGAGGATCAGCCGCCTGTTAGACACCCAGTTTATTTTTCCTTTTGATTAACTTCCATAGAAAGGAATATTGGTCGGAGTGTATAACGGCCGGCTGATTGGCTGCCGTCTCATTTTGCAACCCCACCAAAGTTGAATTTCACCCCCAGTATTTCAGACCCAGTTCATGCGTAAAGTGGGTTTTTCAAGATGGTGGTTGCTCAACCTATTGGATGAAACTAGCTGTTTCTGGAATGTTCAGTATAATTTGACAGTATAATTTGACACACACTTCCCCTTGCATTACTAACAACATTACATTATTCATGTGAAGAGTGTCCTACCTGGTGCAGTGAATGCTCAATTATGTCTTCTGAATGCATGGTGTGCACATTATGCATTTAGTAAATCTGCAACCAGAATAGTGGACTAGTGTAATGTGATAAAAAGTGGATATGGTACAGAGCACATAAAATGGTATGCATTGTATTTGCTTTTATATTCATCGATATCACATGGTTACTGGTTTTCATGGACATGTTATATCCACTTCATATGTATCTTGCAACCATTTTTAGGTGCACATTGCCGACAGCATACTCTGAAAGGCTGTAGCTAAAGTCATTTTGATAGCTTTTAATAAGATTGTCAAAAGATTTTCATTTTATGTCTGTTATCCTAAAATAATGGAATTGTGTTTTAATGCTGCAATTTGTTCTTTCATAAATGTTTGTTTGCACTCAATGACTGGACAATAAGAACATGTTAGGAATCATATATATTAGTAAAATCATTGCCTATTAACCATTTCTAATATTTTCATAAATAAGCTAATAGTTATCCTTGTATGTTTTAGTTTGACGTGATGAAAACACATTTTAAATAACGTTTAATTTCTTCCAGAGTCAATACAAATTTGTATGTGAAGCCATCCTACGTGTGTATGAGGAAGGTTTAATTCGACCATTGGAAGCATGCCAAGCTGCAAGTTAGTACTGCTGTTGGAGAATTTTGACTAATTTCCATGGATTGAAACAAATCTGAAAATATAGTGCACATCTCCGTGTTTGGCCAGCTCCATAAATCTAAGAGGAAACCTACTGGATTATTGAGCACGCCTGACGTCTGGCACTTTACACTGATGTTTAAATAAGGAATATATTTGTATATCTTTGTTAAAGAGGCACTATCTTTTAGTACATTGTCATGTGTGTTTTCAAGTTATTAATTTTGTCTGTTGTTGGTCTGCCTTGTCATTCCAACATACCTTTTCAACAATCTACTAAGGACCAGGCTGCATTTTGAAATTAAAAAGCTGACAGCAGTTAAGTTTTAATCCATGACATACACACACAATATACAACAATGGGCTCATTTAAAGGCTAGAAATGCAGTGAACATTATGTTTAATGGTTCTGGTTAATGCTGCTAACTTTTTTTATTTTTCATGTAATCATCTAATAATTATTGGTTAAAACAGTTAACTTCTGATTATTTAGGACTATTTATTACTTTGATTTCATCCCATTCACAAATTACACCTCTTGTTCCATGTAAGCAGAACAGCTTTGAACTGGAACGTACTACAGTTTTCCAATAACTATACTGTAGGACAGTACAGTATAACTTTATTTATACAAAACACAGACTCCATGTATAAATGTATGTATGGACAGCTAAACTGCACAGCAACTGTAGTTACATATTTGACCCTTCTGATTAGATTAAAATTTGATGAATTCTCCATGCATTGTAAGTAAGTGTAATTAAGAAGTACAACAGTAATACTGCAGTAGAATCGATCTTTTATAAAGCTTCATACAAAATAGGGTGGTGACCTGGTTCCTGTATTAATAGAGGGTCTCAATTTTGAATCCCAGCTTTGACTTAGTATTCAAACCTGTCTGTCCTCATAGGACAATTTATTTTTAACTAGTTCTTAAAAAGGCCACAGAATGGAGTGCTGTATGCTTTCAGGATGAGGGAAAATGTCATCGAACCAGACCCACCCACCCCAGAGAATTAATGTAAAGCCACAGTGTCTGGGACTTCTGGCACGAGGAGGGAACAGTGAAAAGTAAGGTGATTCAAATTGTTAAACATGACATTATTCGGTTTATTCAGGCTAAATTTAATATTTTGTAGATTATATTTTTGAATATTTAAAATGTGGCTGAGGGAGGCCGTGGCAAACCGATAATTCTGAATGAGCTACGTCTGTAGTTTAGTTCAATGCAACATAGTTTTACTGGCCAATATGCTACAATAAGATTGTGTATGTGCAAACAATTATAAAGTTTGAGAAAATTCTTCCTTCGTGCTGTCATTTTGTACTGCTTCGCCTTACAAGCCCAGTTGCATTTGTCACCGGGTTCTCCGTTGGTGAATTTCTCCAGTTCTCAGTGGTTCTGTTTAGTAGAACATTGTCCAGAGGTGAGGCTCTTGTCCCCATCTCAGGGGGACAGATGTATTTGCCAAATTTGAATCGCACTTTCTGGTTCCATGAAACACTGTGTGCACTGCTGGTAAAGGAAAAGCAGTCGTTAATTTCATTGTTTCAGCTATTTTAAAATTCCATTCCATTTGAGTTTTTGTTTTAATTACTTAAATTGTAATTATTATATCTAGTAATAGAAACATAGAAGATAGGAGTAGGCCATTCAGCCCCTCGAGCCTGCTCCGCCATTCAATGCGATCAATAGTAATACCCAGAATGTTCAATAGAATAAAGCAGTATTGTTATGAAAATATAATGGTTTCACTAGGCTTAGTGCCAATTAAGACAAACATTTGTGACATATCGAGCAAATAAATGTTCTAAGTACAGAGGCATATAACTGAAGATGTGCTGTACTGAGCAACTTTTCACATAAATCGACACAAACTCACATTTCATTATTTACATTCTAAAAGATCACAAGAACCAAAGTATTATTCTAATGCTGTGCAGTTCTGTACCATATTCCCCAAATGATTCTATGCCAGGTTATGTAACTTGAAGGAATACATCTTATGCAATACAGTTCTTGTTATTTACACTGGGTACAGGTGGGGAACCATTACTATGCAGAAATCACTAGTTTGCCCTTATGTACACTTATCTGTATTTCCCGTGCTTCAGTATGTACGTGTTGTTTACTTGCACAGTTTATAACTCTTGAAACGCAGATACACAATTGCTGCTGTGATTAGTGTTTCAGAAAGTGTGTTCATAAACTGAGCAACATGTTTGATTTGTAATATGTAACTTACTTGATTCTAACATTGCCGTTGGCCCTCAACCTATAGGTAAGTGTGGAATTTCCTCCACCATCCTGTCCGAAATTGGGCAGGATAGCGGTGGTAAAGGGAAACCAATTGGGCAATGTGACCTACTGCCACCTCACGTCGGACCTGATTTTACCAATCTCTTCTCCTCTCCTCCCCCCCCCAGATCACTGCTGGCTACTCTTTCCCCACCCACCACATGATCCATTTCCTTTCTGTCCACCGCGAGTTCCCGCCACACTCTGACTACCAGGTGTACCATGGTGGTAGGCCTGAGGCAGCAACATAAATAGATCCAGATGCTCCCAATGGAATAAGAGGGCGTAGTAGAGGCCCCCTCTCCCTCCAACTATTCACCTGCTGAAGCCCTCAATCTCAGCCAAGGCCTCTCGTTAGTTAACCAGTCCCATCTTCGGGACCCTTTGGCCCCTTTAATGATGTCTTCTACCTCTTAAGGTGTTGCACCAGTGGTCTCTGCAGTTACAGTTGGCGATCCCATTGGCAGACTGCCATGAATACCTAATTATCCTTGACCCAGGAAATTGGTCTGGGGTTATGGTGGCAGGTGGAATTCTCACCCCGAGTCTTTAGAGACAGGATCAGTAAACTCCAGCCCATGGTTTCTAATGCATTGTTCCTCCAATGGTAAGTAATTTTCTGGAACCTACATTCCTTTTTACATAACTATGGCCTCTCATTCCTGATATTTTTAATGAATTTTCAGTATATCTTTTCCATGAGTTTAATATCCTTCTTATAATGGAGTGTCCAGCACTGCATGCAATACTTCAACTGTGGAAAAAACAAAATTCAACATACTGTAGTTACATAGGAACAAGAGTAGGCCATTCAGCCTCTCGAGCCTGTTCCGTCATTCAATAAGATCATGGCTGATTTGTACCTCAACTCTATTTACCCGCCTTTTCTCCATATCCCTCGATATCCTTACCTGATAAAAAATCTATTGATCTCAGTCTTGAAAATTTAAGTTGGCCCTACATCCCTAGCCTTTTGGGGGAGAGATTTCCACTACCTTTATGTGAAAAAGGACTTCCTGATTTCACTCCTAAATGGTTGATCTCTAATTTTAAGATTATGCCCTCTTGTTCTGGATTCTCACACCAGAGGAAATAGTTTCTCTGTATGTACCCTATCAAATCTCTTCATTAATTTTAAGACCTTTATTAGATTGCCCCTCAACCTTCTCAACTCAAGGGAATACAAACCAAGTTTGTGCAACCTGTCCTCATAATTGAACCCTTTTAGCCCTCGTAGCATTGTGGTAAATCTGCACTGTACCCCCGCCAAGGATAATATACATTTACTGAGGGTTTGGTGCCCAAAACTGAACTCAGTACTCCAGATGGAGTCTGACCAAGGTTCTGTACAATTGAAGCATCACTTCCTCAATTTTTTTATTCCAGCCTGTGATAAAGACCATTAGCCTTTGTGATGACTCCTTGTTTTTATATTCATTGTTCCTATGAATAAAATCCAGATGTCCCATTTGCCTTTTTGTAGCTTTATCTACCTGCACTCCCATCTTTAGAGATCTATATACACCCCTAAATCTTTCTGTTTCTCCAATCTGTTAAGCTTATCATCTAGCATATATTTGCTTTCCCAGTTCTTTCCCCAAAATACACTACTCCACATTTCTCTGCATTTCCTGTCGCTCCACTAACAATTTTAGATCCCTGCTGAAACATCTTGCATTCTTCACAGTTCGCCATGGCAACCTAATTTGGTATCATAACCAAACTTCAATATCATTCGTCTTGTACCTATGTCCAAATCATTTTAATAAATGGAAAACAAAAGGGGTCCCAGCACAATTCATCCTGCCGATCCAAAAAACACCATTTATCTATCGCTACGTTTTGTTTCTGTCTCCGAGCCACCCCCCTCCCCATGCAGCTACATTCTCTTTATTAATACCACTAAAATGAATGGACGGAAAATCGTGGCTGCTGTGCCTGCAATTTCCCAATGTACATGACCAGGCAACACTCTTTGCTGATAATGGAAAATCGGCCTATAGAAATTTACCCACACCGAGAAAAGACTAATACAGTAGTACTATAATTTGTTGGCTTGGTTTCCTCTTAAGTAAGGGTGTAACATTTGTCAAACTCAAGTCCATTGGCACAGCACCTGTTTCCAAAGATCTTTTGAAAACTATATTTAGTGCCTCATCTATCTCTTTCACAATGTTGTTCAGGATTCTGGGAGGCATAAAATCTGGGTCTAGTGACTTACCTATTTTCAGTCTCATTACAACTTTTTAAATAGTGTCCTTTTGAGTAGTGCTTCACCCACATCCTTCTCAGATAATCCTACAGTTACCTTTCTCTGTAAAAACCAATGTGTAATACTTATTAAGCATCTCTACCAGTTCCACTTTCTGAAGTACTCGAAACCCATTCATGGAACTCTCTTCCGCAAATGACAGTTGATGCTAGGTCATTGGTTAATTTTAAATCTGAGATTGATAGCTCATTGAATTGAGGGCAAATTATTGACCTGGTTAGGAGATGGCTGAGCGGCAGGAGACAGAGAGTAGGGATAATGGGCAGGTACTCTATTTGGCAGGATGTGACTAGTGGCGTCCCATGGGGATTTGTGTTGGGGCCTCAACTATTCACTGTATTTATTAATGACTTTGATGATACGATAGAGAGCCACATATCCAAGTTTGCTGATGACACAAAGATAGGCAGCATTGTCAACAGTGTAGATGGAAGCATAAAATTACAGAGATATTGGCCCAACATTTGCGATTGGATGCCTCTGACCTGTAAAATATCTAAGCATTTACCTGGTGGCCCGGGAGATATGGAGGCTTGCGATCCTGGGCCTCTCTGGGTACCCGCGGCTAAAGGCTCACGTATCCCATGGGCACATGCGGTTCACAAGCGCCCCGGGATCACATGGGCCAGCACAACCAATAAAAGAAGGGAACCCCCACTCATACTTATGGGAGTTCTGTATGTACGGAACTCCCATAAATATGAATGGGGATCACTTAAAAATACACGAACACATGAAATAAATTTTAAAAAAATTAAAATTACATATTTAAAATGCCATTTAATTAAATACTTTAAACAAAATTTTGAAGAAAAAAATTATGTTTTAATGGGGCTAAAAATAAACTTACCTCATTGGCAGGGTTTTTAAGGTATAAATGAGTGATAACATTTTAATTTTCTATTTTTTTAACTCACGCAGGTAAAAGCAAGCCTTACGCCTGCTTTTACCAGGCGTAAGAATTTCACAGGCATTCAACGGGCGGAAGTTGGGGAAATAGTGCAACTCTCTACCCGCAGAGGCCTATCTCCCGGGGATGCATAGGATTTGTCAAGAGGATTCTTGACAGATCGCAAGTTCCGGGTTTTAGCACATGCGCTTCACATGCCTAAACCCGGAACTTGCGTGGCCCTTACTGGTGCGTACGTACCCGTAGGGGTCGCAAAATACGGCCCATTAATTGATTAAGTGAATGGGGAAAAACTGTGGCAAATGGATTTCAATATAGGCAAATGTGAGGTCGTCAACTTTAGACCTAAAAAGGATAGAACAGAGTACTTTCTAACTGGTGAAAAGCTAGAAGCAGTGAAGGTCCAAAGAGACTTGGGGGGGTCTATGTACATAGATCATTAAAATGTCATGGACAAGTACAAAAATAAACAAAAATGCTAATGGAATGCTGGCCTTTATAACAGAGAACTGGGATACAACAGATTAGAAGTGATGCTATAGCTATACAAAGCCCTGGCTCCACTACACCTGGAGTACTGAGTTCAGTTCTGGGCACCACACCTTAGGAAGGATATATTGGCCTTGGAGGGAGTGCAGTGTAAATTTACTAGAATGATACATGGACTCCAAGGGTTAAATTATGAGGAGAGATTACACAAACTAGGGTTGTATTCCCTGGAATTTAGGAGATTAAGGGGTGATTTGATTGAAGTTTTCAAGATTATTAAGGGGAACTGATATGATAGATAGAGAGAAACTATTTCCGCTGGTTGGGGAATTTAGGATTAGGGGACATAGCCTAAAAATTAGAGTCAGGCTTTTCAGGAGTGAAGTTAGGAAACACTTCTATACGCAAAGGGTGGTAGAAGTTTGGAACTCTTTCGCAAACGGCTGTTGATGTTAGGTCAATTGTTGATTTTAAATATGAGATTGATAGATTACTGTTAACGAAAGGTATTAAGGGATATGGGGCAAAGACAGGTATATGGAGTTAGGTCACAGATCAGCCATGATCTCATTGAATGGTGGAACAGGCTCGAGGGGCTAAATGTTCATCTAATTGGTCCCATATCATCTTTAACTGTCCTTTTCCTTATATGCTCAGAAAAGCCTCACTATTTCCCCATTATGTTGATTGTCCATTTTTTTTCATATTCCCTCTCGGCTTTCGTCATGTGTCGCTTTCCTTCCTTTCTATAACTGTTACAATTCTCATAGTTTTCTTCTGTATTATCCCCTTATATTTGTCATATGCCTCTATTTTAAATCTCATGTTTGCTCAAAAATACTTATGTAAGAAGTCACACAACACCAGGTTATAGTCCAACAGCTTTATTTGAAATCACAAGCTTTCGGAGCACTGCTCCTTCGTCAGGTGAAGTGGAGAAATGCATAAAGACACAGCTTATATAGTCAGAGAATAATGTCAGATGTTTACAGGCAATCTTTCCAACTGCCATTTATCACACCTCGGCAGAGAGATAATCACAGCAATCAAAGGTGTGAATGGTGTCCAAACAGGTCAGTCAGGAAAACATTACATCAAAGAACAATGAGGTGGGGACACAGATGCGGCCGGACCTGCTGTGATTTCCAGCAAAAAAAAATGTTTTTTGTCTTTTTTTTGATTTTCATACATTTGACCCCTTGTGACCCCACCTCAATGTTCTTTGATGTAATGCTTTCCTGACTGACCTGTTTGGACACCATTCACACCTTTGATTGCTGTGATTATCTCTCTTCCGAGGTCTGATAAATGGCAGTTGGAAAGATTACCTGTAAACATCTGACTATATAAGCTGTGTCTTTATGCATTTCTCCACTTCACCTGACGAAGGAGCAGCGCTCCGAAAGCTTGTGATTTCAAATAAAGCTGTTGGACTATAACCTGGTGTTGTGTGACTTCTTACATTTGTCCACCCCAGTCCAACACCGGCATCTCCACACCAAAAATACTTAACTATGGAACCTTTATCTTTGATTTATCTTTTTATTCCTAGTCAAAATATATTTAGCCTGTACCTTATCCATCTTGAGTCAGTATTTCTCAATGCTCATCTGCTGTTTGATATGATATTTTCTCCAGCCAGTTCATCTGGACTAGATCCCCTTCATTCCATTGAAACGTACTCATTTCTAGGCCTTTTTATGATGGACTTTTTTTTCTTTATCTATTTTCAATATGAATTAATTATGTTATGGTCACTATTTTCCAATTGTTCTCCGATCTTTGACCTTGTTACTTACTTGTCCTGCTTCAGACCAGATCCAGCACTGCATCATTCCTTATTGGGCGTGCAAATGTACATCTAAGCATCAATGCCTAACAGGGTCAAAATCCTAGACCTAAAGTTTGAGCTAGAACAACTTACTACAGTGCATAACTTGTATCAAAGACTCTAGTCCCCCTCTATATAACTATCCCAAATGTCATCTACCTCCAACCTGATTGTTTCATATGTTGCCTTTTTTAGTTCCTATCACTCAAGTTTGCCACAAACATGCTCATTATTCTTACTAAAACATGTGCTTGGTAGAACTCTGTCAATACCTAATACCTCTGATGAAATCTTGAACATTATTTGTCCATAGAGGTTGAACTACATTCAAAGAATGAAAAACAATACATTGAAAATACGTAATCTAGCATTCCCTAACCTAGGTGAGTGCATTTATTTATTACATAGTATTTGCAGCACAGAAATAAGTCATTCAGCCCAACAGGTCCATGCTGGTGTTTATGCTCCACACAAGCCTCCTCCCACCCTACTTTATTCACCCTAACCCCATCAACCTATCTTTCCTTTCTAGAGAAAAGAGCCCCAGCCTGTTAAATCTTTCCTGATAGGTATAACCTCTCAGTTCTGGTATCATTCCAGTAAATATTTTTGCACCTTCTTCCAGTGCCTCTATATCCTTTTTATAATATGGAAACTAGAACTGTCCACAGTACTCCAAGTGTGATCTAACCAAGGTTCTATACAAGTTCAACATAAGTTCTCTGCTTTTCAATTCTATCCCTCTAGAAATGAACCCCAGTGCTTTGTTTTTTTTATGGCCTTATTAACCTGCATCGCTACTTTTGGTGATGGTGTATCTGTACCCCTAGATCCTGCTGCTCCTCTAACCCATTTAGTCGCTTATTTTTCAAGGAGTATGTGGCCTCCTTATTCTTCTTATCAAAATGTACCACCTCACACTTGTCTATATTGAAGTTAATTTGCCAACTACACACCCATTCTGCAAGTTTATTAATGTCTTCCTGTATTTTGTCGCAGTCCTCCCCTGTATTAACTACAACCCCCAATTTGGTGTCACCTGTAAATTTTGAAATTATACTTCCAATTCCTGAGTCCAAGTCGTTTATGTAAATAGCGAACAACAGTGGCCCAGCACCGATCCCTGTAGAACCCACTTCCCACCATTTGCCAGTCTGAGTAACTACCTTTAATCTCTACTCTTTTCTGTTTTGTAGCCAGCTTGCTATCCATTCTGCAATTGTCCCCTAACTCCACATGTTCTGATCTTAGTCATGAGTCTACAACCTTATCGAAGGCCTTTTGGAAATCCAAATAAATTATGTCTACTGCAGTACCCTTATCTACACTTTCTGTTACTGATTCAGAGAATTCAAATACGGTTGGTCATGCATGATCTTCCCTTTTGAAAAAAATTATAGGCAACAGAATTGTTGGTTTTGTAACTGGAATAAAAATATAATGAAAGTAATGTAGAATTTGCATAAGATCTTAAGCGGCAGTTGGAGTATTGTGTCTAGTTTCACACTCCCTTTATAGAAAGAATAAAAAAGCAACACAGAACGGATGCATCTTAAATTCACTAGGCTGAAGGGTTACAGATATGGAGCGAGACTTGAGATGTTGGGGCTTTTCCACTGAAGCTGAGAAGGTTATGGGATGACCTGATTGAGATCTTCAACATACGGAAGAGTTATGGTAAGGTAAATGGGGATTATTTTTTCCATTGCTCATTGAGATGGTATTCGAGGGCACAAATTTAAGGTAGTCACAAAAAGCGTTAAAGGAAGGGCTCTGTTTCAACAATGAGGGTGGTTAGAAAGTAGAATACTCTGCCACAAACTATTGTTGAAGCAGATTCTATAAATTATTTTAAAAGGCAATTATATAGTTGCTTGACAAAGAGAAATGTTAAATTGAATGGAATGTGAGCAGGAAATTGGGATTAGATTAGGTGACTCATATGGAGAAAAACACCAGTATAAACTTGAAGGGGTTGAGTGAGCTTTTCTGTGCTGTAACATTGTGGTAAATGTAAAATCAGAGTCACAGATTTTAGATAATTGGCAAAAGAATCAGAGGAGAATGTTTTTTACACAGCGAGTTGTTTAGTGATCTGAAATGCACTGCCTGAAAGGTTGGTGGAAGCAGATTCGATAGTAACTTTCAAAAGGAAATTGGATATGTACTTGAAAATGAGAATTTTTCAGGCCTATGGGAAGTGGGACTAATTGGATAGCTCTTTCACAGCGCTGGCACAGGCATGATGGGCCAAATGGCCTCCTTTTGTGCTGTAAGGTTCTATGATTCCAAAATTATCTATCTGGCATGCATTTATATAACAGTGTATTCTTTAAAAAGGCAGCGAGTTAATTTAAAATCTACAGGTACTCACAATGTGTCTGATTTCTGAGGAATTCCATTAAAATACGTATCCTTTTTAAAAAAAAACTTTATGTAAGGTGAGATGCAAAAGAGGATAATAAATCTTGAAAACGAATTGGAGTCTTCAGGGCCTAGGTTGAACATTGCAAATTCACATTTTTTCTTTCACTGATTGCCATTGTGATCCACAACAGCTAATTTGATTGAGTTTGCTTGAGAGACGTCTTATAATGACCAACATACCCTGCACTCTGCATTATTTGAAAAGGAGTACGAGAGGAATCCATGTTGATTTTGAAATCTTTTCACTCTTCACAATGGCTCACTATCCGTAAAGCAAGTCTTTGTGAGCAATAGATACCATCACATCAGACACATGCAGTACAGATTTAGTTTTCCAACATATTTATGTCAATTTAACCCCTTCTGAAGCACTTCTAGCACAGGAGTTTAGCTTGTGCTTGTCTCCAAGCATAAAACCCTATAGTTCTGCGTGTAAAGCAATAGACAACTAAGTTCTGACACTATGGCCTCCATATTGAACACTTTCTCTCCCCCCAACTCGACGCATACGCGCCTGCCGGTGGCAGATAGCGAGGCGTGCGACTCCCGTCCTGGAGAGGCGGGACATTTTATTAACATATTTAAGTCAGGCTACCACAGTGCAGTTGGGAGCCTGATTTAAATTTAACTGCTGCCACACGTGTTTCCCAAGGCTCGGGAAACCCAGCAACAAAAGGGAGGCGGGAGCTACCAGCTCCAGAATGTAAGTGCCTTTTATAGCACTCCTTGTGGGCCGGGAGAGGTAGGCTTGCTCCCGTCCCCCCAAGCCCCTCAAGGAAATCTTCGGCCTGCCGGTTGCAGCCTCTCTCTAGCCCCCCCCCCCCAACAAAAGTCCCGATCTGCAGCCTGCCCCCTTCCTGATTGCTGGGAAGTGTTCCCAGCTGCGGCCTCCTGCCACTGGGTTTCATGTCGAGCAGCCTGTCCATTTGTAGTAAATGGAATAAAACAATGATAATGAGGTCTTGCCGTTAAATTCGGGAGGACCTTTGTATCCCTGGCCTTGCCGGGTTCTTCGGCTGCTTTCAGCCTTCCCCGCTCCCTCCCTGTAAATGTTGGGGCCTAGATGTCAGCTATGATTCAACTGAGAAGAAGCATAAGATGAGAAACGGGACTGACTTTTGGATACTTGTTCAGACTCTTCCCCACGCCCCCCCCCCCCCCCCCCAAGCCATGGTAGAGTTGTCGAGACAACTTATTTCTAAAGCAAAACAAACTACTTTCAACCAAGAAATCTCAATGTATCTAGGGAATAAGTTCTTAGCAAACTATAAAGGATAATTTTCAAAACTTAGTATGGTTGGCACAGAATTTAAGCCATCCATTGGGACTCCACATCTGTATTCCTAATATGTGTTCCCGATGGGCTCAGCTCCGTGCCAATAGCGTAAATTTGTAAAAAGTTACCCCACAATCTTTAGCTCCAAAATATAAAATTAATTTTAGCTTCATTATCCATGTACATCACACTCCGGATTTTGGACGCTCAACCTGTAGTATGTATTTCACCCATGAAGAATTTTAGTTTTGCATTTATAAAGAAACACTGATTTACCTTTTTCATTATGACTAGTTTAAACACAGTATTACCCTGCCCAGAGTAAATCCTCTCACATAAGGTGTAATTTTATGATTTTTGCACTCCAGAAAATACATAACTGGAAATTCAAATATGTGCTGTACACATTTTTCCAACTGTCAGCCTGAGCTCAGTGGTAGCGCTTTTGCCTCTAAGCCAGAAGGCTGTGGACTCGAGCCATATTCCAGTGACATCTGCACATAATCAAAGTGCTTCTGGTGGGTGAGGCTCCCTACTGGGAGTTTGAAATCAGAAAATTACCCCTATGGTGCAGTTAATATCAGTACAACTTATCATTCAGTGTATTAATAGATTAAATTCTTGTTAGGCTCAGGTTTACCTAAAAAATGTAAAATACCAGAATTTTATGTTTAGCTCCTGAGTTTTGTGGTGGCACCTTGGTTATGGAACTAAATGAAAATGTCATTAGTTGAACTCTAAAAGTTGAAATTACAATTGTATTTTGTTTTACTCTTTGTATATGCAATAACACTTAAATTGAACAGTTTAAATAAGTAAAGCTCATTTTTGTGGATATGTTGCATTAAAATCTGGAGTTACCTGTATGAAAGGTGCAAGGCACAATTCATTGTTATTTGTTCACAAGATGAAAGTTATACTGATTCTAAATTGTAACTGACTGGAAATCAAACTTGCACTGAAATGTCTGCCAGAGCTGTGTTTTTTAAATTATGCAACAAGACTAACAAATATTAGCTTGCTATAGTGTCAGTCGCCTACCCCAATTATTTTGAAATTTAGTTGAATGTACCACGTGCCGGGTAATTTGATCAATAATTCTTCTTGCATATATTTGTGATCAAAACATCTGGTCAAGTATTGTTTTTAAATGGGTTAATGCCCAAAATGAAAAGTCTGAATTAACCTGAGCCATGAATCTGCTGTTCGTTCACTTTCGAAATGGTAAACCAGAGCTCTCAAATTAGATACTTCTGGGGATCTGAAACCACTGTAAGCTTACAACTCACTTTTTAGATTCTCAGAAGTCAACTCTTTGTATTAACATTGTCCTTTGGTGCACTTCCATTGTCAAACCATAAATGTAGAATTATTACAGTGCATTAATGTCTCTAAATGTACCTAGATGGTATAATTTAGAATGATTTATTGTGCTTTTTGTAGGCTTTATTTAGTTTCTAGCTTCCACTGCTCTTTAATTGCCCATAGTTAGTTTGTTTTGCAATAGAATTTAGGGGTATGGTAGCAGAGTGGTTATGTTACTGGACTAGTAATCCAGAGGCCTGGTCTAATGATCCAGAGATGTGAGTTCCACCGCTCCAGCTGGGGAATTTAAATTCAGTTAATTAAATAAATCTGGAATAAGAAGCTAGTAACAGTAATGGTGACCATGAAACTACCAAATTGTCATAAAAACCCATCTGGTTCACTTTAGGGAAGGAAATTGGTTGTCCTTACCTGGTCTGGTCTACATGTGCTTGATTCTTAACTGCCCTCTGATGGGGGTGGGGGGCTGGGAGGAGGCACTCCTGCTCCTCCTAGCCCTGCTTACCCATGTTAAAACTTCCCCCTCTATTTCTGCTGCATTCTGTGCCTTATTTTACTTTAACCAATGAGCAATACTGAATAAAATCTTTGTATAATAACATACTTTAAAGAAACACTTTCGGAAGGAACCTGAAAAATCATCTGGCAGATATTTGTTAATTAAAAGCTACAATATCAAAAAGCAATCAATTTAAACTTGATTTATTTACCTAATTTGCAGGAATAAGTCTTAAAAATACAATTTTTTGCGAGGGTTCCCTAAAGTATTAATGAAAATATTAAAGAAATGTTGAAGACAAACCCCCCTCATTTAATTTGTTTTTCACTTGCTTTGATTATATTTGTTCTATACGTAACACTGACAGTAATGGAATCTGGTACTGGTATCTTTATTTTGTGTGCATCAGTGAACTGTACTGAAGTGAAGACTCGCACTGCAGTATCACAATTTTTTTGGTAACAAAACCAGTGAAATCAGTTTCATTTGTAATATAGGTTGTAAAATTATTGCTTAAACTGTATGTAAACAGTACAATCAGCTGCTTCTTTTCTTGGAAGAATGGCCAATTTGGCATTCTTGCCTTTCTTGTTCATAAGGTAAGAACACTAACCACATTTTTTTTCTTTATTAAACATAGTACTTATGGCACCAGAACACACTATATTTTTCTTCCTTCCCTCAAAATGTTGAATTATCTGTTGCAGTTATTCAATTATACTGTACACTGGAATTTTAAATACTGTTCAGTATCTGATGGATTGTGTTTTAATTTCTTCTGTTTTGTTTTGGTGATGTACACATGTTGTGCCCCAATAGTTCTTTTATCCTCAGTGGGGGTTTTCTGCCATTGGAAAAGCTTAATGTTCAAAGTAATTGTGAATAGTTGATTTTTTAAAATCTGAATTAACATCTTAATTCAATACTCTGAATGATCATTAAATTGTAAATTGGTGTTAATATTTTCAACATTTAAATTATTAAGATGCTTAGTAACTTTCCTGAAAGAATGTAATGAAACAAAAAATTGTTTTATTTTTGTAGCTACACTTAAAAATTAATAATATTAGTAATTGTACTTATTTTGGCTCTGGAGTTGTTGGGAAACATGCTTCAACATGATCAGATTTCAAATCTTAGGCATTTTTTGGTTGACTTAAGAAATATGTCAGTATGATACAAAAATAGTTACATTTAATTGGTACAATAAAGTATTGTTTTGTTTACTCCTTCAATGAATGCAGTGCATTTTGTTTGAAGATGTGTTGAAACAACCTGCAGCAACATTGTTCAGGACATAGCAATAGAACACAGGACAATTGTTGAAAACCAGCAGAAAAAGGTTGAAGGATGAAAAGAAAAGTATCTACAAATGCCAGAAATCTGAGATGAAACAGAAAATGCTGGAAATACACAGCAGGTCTCTCAGCTTTTGACTAAAATTCTAATATTTGTGTTGCTTGCTCCTGTCAACGGTAATTTCTAACTTCACCGCTTGAGTCATAACATGCCCTTGTAGGACTTAGCCATGTTCTTCTATTTTTCAGCGATAATAGATCACCTTTAAAAAAATGTTTGACTAGGTTTTCCCTTTCAGAATAAGCATGGTCATAACAGTTGCACAAATAGGGAGCTTTGACTGGAGTGTTTGTGTTGAAAGTAAATAGATTAATAAATTAATGTATTGATTTATTGCTGACTGGAAAAAAATGTTTACTTTCCAGAGAGGTCCCAAAATTACAAGCTTTGTGTCTGGTAACGGATTTGGAGGAAGGGACCGAGTGCAACATATCCAAGTTTGCCGATGATACAAAGATGGGAGGGAAAGCAGTGAGTGAGGAGGACATAAAAAACCTGCAAAAGGACATAGACAGGCTAAGTGAGTGGGCAGAGATTTGGCAGATGCAATATAATGTTGGAAAGTGTGAGGTTATGCACTTTGGCAGAAAAAATCAAAGAGCAAGTTATTATCTAAATGGAGAGAAACTGCAAAGTGCTACAGTACAAAGGGATCTGGGGGTCCTGGTGCATGAAACACAAAAAGTTAGTATGCAGGTGATCAGGAAGGCCAATGGAATCTTGGCTTTTATTGCAAGGGGGATGGAGTATAAAAACAGGGAAGTCTTGCTGCAGTTATACAGGGTATTGGTGAGGCCACACCTGGAATACTGCGTGCAGTTTTGGTTTCCATATTTAAGAAAAGATATACTTGCTCTCGAGGCGGTTCAGAGAAGGTTCACTCGGTTGATTCCAGAGATGAGGGGGTTGACGTATGAGGAAAGGTTGAGTAGGTTGGGACTCTACTCATTGGAGTTCAGAAGAATGAGAGGCGATCTTATCGAAACATATAAGATTGTGAGGGGGCTTGATCATGTGGATGCGGTGAGGATGTTTCCACTGATGGGTGAGACTAGAACTAGGGGGCATACTCTTAGAATAAGGGGCTGCCCTTTCAAAACTGAGATGAGGAGAAACTTCTTCACTCAGAGGGTAGTAAATCTATGGAATTTGCTACCCCAGAGAGCTGTGGAAGCTGCAACATTAAATAAATTTAAAATGGAGATAGACATTTTCCAAGCAGATAAGGAAATTAGGGGTTACGGGGAGAGGGCAGGGGAGTGGACGTGAGTCTGGATTCGGATCAGCCATGATCCTATTGAGTGGCGGAGCAGGCCCGAGGGGCCGTGTGGCCTACTCCTGCTCCTATTTCTTATGTTCTTATGTATGCAACTTTCTGCATCAAGTTTTGAACTTGATGCAAACCTGATCTGCTATTACATGGTAAACTGAGCCAAGTTCTAAAACTTAGTTTCAGTGTATTTTAATATTTTTTTGTTGTCTTAACACACTTTCAGTATTGCTGCAACACCGACCCTACTTGAAGGATGCCAATACAACATTAGTAAGAGAGGATATAGGTAAGGGAAAGGGACTCTATGGTTAGAATTGAAGAATAAGAGAGGACTTAAAATTGTAATGGGAGTTGTCTACAGGCCACCTGATAGCAACAATGAAGTGGCAGATTGTACTGATTCAGAGGTTAGAGAGGCTTTTGGCAAAAGCAAAGCTGTTTTAATGGGCGACTTTAATTTTCATAAAGATTGCGAAGAGCAGAGTAGCTCAAGTCAGAAAGTTGTGAATTTCTTGTCTGAATTCAAGATAATTGTCTGGAGAAATATGTTCCAGAACCAACAAGAGGGCAGGCCATACTAAATTTAGTAATGAGTAATAGAAGATAGGAGCAGGAGTAGGCCATTCAGCCCCTCGAGCCTGTTCTACCATTTAATGAGATCATGGCTGATCATCCAAATTCAGTACCCTGTCCCTGCTTTCTCCTCATATCCCATAATGAGCCAGACGTAGTTAATAATCTAACAGTAAGGGACCATTTACCAAACAGTGACCATAATATGATCAAATTCAATGTTAAGTTTGAAAAGGAGAAACTTAACACAGTTACTAAGATTCTAGACTTTGGTAAGGCTAACTTTAATGGGATGAGACTGACGACAGCAAACTGGTCAAAACCGTTAGCTGGTAATACCAGAGATGAACAGTGGGAGATGTTCAAAATATAATTTAGCTTATTACAGAACCAGTATATACCCCTAAGGGGAAAGAGCTCTACTTACCAAATAAAACAGCCATGAACAACAAGAGAGGTGAGAGATATAAAACTAAAGGCAGAGCATATAAAAGCGCAAAGAATAGTGTAAATCCAGGGGACTGGGAGAGATATAAAGAACAGCAAAGGAAGACAAAAAACATAGTAAGAGCTTCAAAAAGGGAATACAAAAAGAAACTTGCGAGGGACCACATCTGGAGTACTGTGTACAAGTCTTCAATAGGTGCTAATCACCAGGAGCAGGGGAGCTGAGCCAACACTTGTAAATTTGGTGAGGCTCCGAGTGTATAAAAGTCAACATTTCTGCAGAGCACCGAGTGGGATTAAACAGAGTGGACATGAACAGAGTGTTTTATTTGGGAATTTAGAAAGAGTGGGAATTTGGAGGAGAGGGAAGGAGTTGTTGCTTTTTGCCTACACTACTTGTAGTGCTATGTGTTATAAGTAGATATTTAATTTCAGCACCCTTAACTTAATCTAGATCAAGTAAGTAGTCAAGAAACTACCTTGTAAACTGCGTTACCTAATTACAAATTTAATTAAATAAAACAAGGTCAGATAGGGATGGCAGTGCAGGCGGTGTGCCGCAACTGCAGCATGTGGGAGTTTGTGGAGAGCATTGTGATCCTGGACAACCACGTTTGAGGTAAGTGCATGCATCTTGAACTTCAGCTCAAGTTTTTGAGCTGGAGTCTGAGGTGCAGACATTGTGGGGCATCAGGGATGGGTTACAGTTACCTAGACAATGATCCAGGAGGCAGTCACACTCCTTAGGTTAGGTAGTGGTACAGGTCTGGTTAGTGGTCAGGGACAAGAGGGTGTGACTGCAATTCAGGCAGGTAAGGGGACCCCAGGTACAGTGCTGGAGGAGCCTCAGCCTTTGTCCTTGTCCAAAAGGTATGAGGTTGCTGCCTGTGTGGATCAGGGAAAAGCCTGCAGGATGGATGAGTAAGCTGACCATGGCACCATGGTGCAGGAGGCCATTCAAGTGGGGGGAGTGAAAGGGAAAATGTAGTTGTGGTAGGGGACAGTATAGACAGGAGGTTATGTTAAAGGGTTAAAGATATCTCCTCGCAGCTGGAGAAGAACTTGGGAGTGGATGGGAAGGATCCAGTTGTCTTGGTCCACGTAGGAACCAACGACATAGGTAGAACTAGGAATGAGGTTCTGCTGAGGGAGTTTGAGAATCATAGAATCATAGAAAGTTACAGCACAGAAGGAGGTCATTTTGGCCCATCGTGCCCGTGCCAGCCAACAAAGAGCTATCCAGCCTAATCCCACTTCCCAGCTCTTGGTCCATAGCCCTGCAGGTTAGAGCATCCCACGTGCACATCCAAGTACTTTTTAAATGTGGTTAGGGTTCCTGCCTCTACCACCCTTTCAGGCAGCGAGTTCCAGACCCCCACAACCCTCTGGGACAGGAAATTTCCCCTCAAATCCCCTCTAAACCTTCCCCCAATTACTTTAAATCTGTGCCCCCTGGTTTTTGACCCCTCTGCTAAGGGAAATGGGTCCTTTCCATCCACTTTATCAATGCCCCTCATAATTTTATACACCTCAATAAGGTCTCCCCTCAGCCTCCTCTGTTCCAAGGAAAACAGGCCCAGCCTATCCAGTCTTTCCTCATAGCTAAGATTCTCTACTCCCAGCAACATCCTTGTAAATCTCCTCTGTACCCTCTCTAGTACAATCACATCTTTCCTGTAATGTGGTGACCAGAACTGCACGCAGTACTCTAGCTGAGGCCTATCTAGTGTTTTATACAGTTGAAGCATAACCCCCTGCTCTTGTATTCTATGCCACGGCTAATAAAGGCAAGTATTCCGTATGCCTTTTTAACCACCTTATCTACTTGGCCTGCTACCTTCAGGGGTCTGTGGACATGCACACCAAGGTCCCTTTGTTCCTCTACACTACTCAGTGTCCTACCATTTAATATGTATTCCCTTTCCTTGTTGGCCCTCCCCAAATGCATTACCTCACACTTCTCCGGATTGAATTCCATTTGCCACTGTTCTGCCCACCTGACCAATTTATTGATATCTTCCTGCAGCCTACAGCTTCCTTCTTCAGTATCAACCACACAGCATATTTTAGTATCACCTGCAAACTTCTTAATCATACCCCATATATTCAAGTCAAGATCGTTGATATATACCACAAAAAGCTGGGATCCAAATTAAAAAGCAGAACCTCAAAGATAATCTCTGGATTGTTACCTGAGCCATGCTCAAATTGGCATAGGGACAAACAGATTAGAGGTTTAAATGCATGGCTCAAAGTGTGGTGTGGGAGAGTTCATGGAGCACTGGCACCAATACGAGGGAAAGAGGGAGCTGTTCCGTTGGGATGGGCTCCACTTAAACTGGGCTGGGACCAGTGTCCTGGTGAACCGAATAAGTAGAGCAGTAGACAGGGCTTTAAACTAATGAAGGGGAGTGGGAGGATTCAGGAAAGAGTAAATTTAAAAGCAGCGAGAGAAATGTTAAGGCTCTAGAGTAAAGTTTTGGGTAAAAATAAGCAGAGTGGATCAGGAAGGGACAGAGAAAGTAACAAAGGTAATTGTAGGGGGTTTTGGTTTGGGGTTTGTGTCTGGGCTGCTCCAGCCCCGTGCGGTTCGAATTGCTTCCCCTTTGGTTCTGACCACCGGACTTATTTACAAGTAGCGATATAGACAAACAAAACCAGTGGTTTGGTGCAAAGAAAACCAATGTTTATTAAAAATAGAGAAACAATTACTATACAGAGAAAAATTACTATGAATGCAACATAATTACACTTAACGGGGGAGGAGAAACAGACACATCGAGGGAAAATGACTAAAATGACACTTTAGCAATCCCCCTTAACTCCCACCCTTTTACACCTATCTAGATTGTCTTGTAATGGGCCAGAAAGTTGATGCTCACCAGTCTAGGATGTTGAAACGCCTGCTCCGAGCCCTGTTGCCTGCCGATGTTTTAGGTTTTCACCGCCCCAAAGCAGAGATACCCCAGTAATTCAAATGTAACTGCGGGTATCCTACTTCCCTGGACGGGCTCTTCGTCGACGATCCTCTCACTGGGTTGATGATACGGCAGGGCACCGGAGGTGAGGCGGGAGAGAGAGAGATGGCTTCCTGAGGGACTAGTTATACCCTTCCCGGTAGCCCTTATCTCCCGCCAGATCAGCTCATTTCTTTTGTCTGATCTGGACGTATTGAAAATCATACAAAGGGTACCGATCTGGGCCCATCGACCTGGATGGCCGGTTAATCGGTTTTAAACGTCTCATCAGTGTTCCCCTTTGTCCAGCTGGTTCCATGATGGGGTCATTCCAGTCTGAATGCCCCGTTGATCGTTTGTAAACAGTGTCGATGTTCTCTAACGAAGGTCTGAAATGCAGCTAAGCTTGTCCCATTACGCCTTGCCTGCTCTTGATTGTTTGTGCAAACAAACCTTGATGGTTTTTAATCAGAGGCCCGAATGCCACTGGGTTTGCTTCTCATGCATAAATGCAGAAGGTCTGTCTGCATTCGAGTTTCTGGAAAGTTCCTTCTCACAGTCATGAGAATACAAGCTTGTCAGTCCAAACTGAAACTTACAGGCTTTGGCCATGAGGCTGAGCGCAGCCATCTTGTTGAGCCCTGGATTCCAAACTCAGTCCAACCAGGGTTTCTTTAATAAACCAAAAGTAAATTTTCAGGGGGGAGACATGAAATTTGCGAATCCTTTCAGTCCCCCCTAGGATACTGAAACAAGGTGAGCAACATTTCTGACCCCCCACAAACAACCTTCCCCTATATTTATCTATCCACGATCCCCCGACACATACATTCCCCTTACTTAGAGAAAACCGCGATAGAAAATATAATCTGTTACAATAATCCAAGCACGGAGGGGAACCAACACCCCTGCACTACTTGGGACATCATAAAACTTTATTACAACACACAAATTTTAATAAAAATCAACATCAGGCCAAAAACATATTTATTAAAAATAACGAACGGAAGGAAAGAGCTTTATTAAAAATAACAAACGGATCTGCCGTCACTCTGCAGTGATATGACACAAAGCTCACACGGGTGTTGTTTCTTCCACCTGGGCACACTGGTCCTTCCACAACCTTTTCACTTTAAATTCTACCCTGGGACCCTTTCTCCTACACTGGACACAAACCAGGCAGAGGACGATCCCTAGCTGACAGACTACTAAGATGTGGGATGTCATTCGAATCCAGGAGTGGACCTCTATACTTTCAAAAACGTCCCACCAGGGCGGGGTCGTAATATCTAAAATGTCGGCCCCTATCTGTACAGTCTTCTGTTCCAAAGTGTAGAAGTGCTTTTGTGATACTAGAACGGTTTTTAATAATTTGGTAAGGTGCTCTGGGAGAGGGGGATTCGGGTAACCGAAGTGGGCGACATATTTCTGGAGGTGGGTAAAATTTTCTTCCACAGTGAGGTGAACAGTGGATGGTTCAGGAATGGGGACAATTCGTATCTGTGCCACTTGAACTTCTGCCTCGGGTTTGAAGCAGAAGCTGCTGTCACTCACCGCGCACCAGCTGTGCTGTCCGTGCTGGTAGTGAGACGCTCCTGTGGTGACGCAATATGTCCCACCTATATATGCTACCTGTGGGGGAACATGGCCTTGTGCCATGGCTTCCATGGTACAATTTATAGGTTTCGCGTCAGCAGCTCTGAACCCGCATTGTGGTTTCGAATAGGCATTCAAGTGCTGGGGACACAGGATGATGTGTGCTCCCCGGCTACGGCACCCCGAGAGGTCAGTACCCGTCATAGCGTGCTCCCACTTTATGACATGGGGCGGGACCGCTGCAAAAGGAATGTGTGCACCCCCTTGAATGATTCCAATGTTCTCCACCCTGTATACCGGCGCGGGTTGGGCCGTCCCGCCCGTGACCGGCATTCTTACAACTATCCCCATGACGGTATGGTTGGACCGCCCACAGTCCACTGGGACTGGGTGAGCCTCAGAAGCTAACCGGAGCTGGCACGGGCTTAATGCGTTCTCAAAAGGGTGGAGGGCTGCGAGGTGTTTGTTGCTGATCCAGGAGGGGACTAAACCTTGCTTTAAATCCTCCAGATTGCTGCGGCCCTTGCCCAGCAACCATGCCCCATACAGCACGCACACCTCGTTTTGCGCAGCCTGGTCAGAAGCGTTTCTGTCCTCCCTGATGAGTGCATTTACCGTCTTTGCATGTTTTTCCAGCTCCGCGATGATCTCCTTCAAATGGAGAGTTGTGGCCTGGTCTTCATGCAACTCAGAACCTACCACCTTATTCTCATCAGTTAAAATACCCTTTAATTGCATTTTTAGACCATTAATCTGGGTCTGCAGTTCGATGTCATCTAAACTGTTGATGACCGAGGACCCCGTGTTAAAACCAGTTAAAACATCATTAAAAACACCCCTTCTTTGCCTCCCAACCCCGTCCCAAATCTCGTGGTGAGTATATAATGCGGTCTTATTGACCTCCGAAAAGTCAAATTCACGGAATTTTCAAAACATCTCTGTTAATAGGGCTTGATACAATTTGGCAGTCTCTGCGGGGCACCACGCGGGTAAGTGTACCTCAGTGAGGTTTAAAATCACTGATGCCACCGCGTAATGCACCCCTTGGTACAGCACCTGGTCTGTGGGTACTAGCATCAGGCCGTTCCCTGGTCCCTTGGTGGTGGCGGGGCATCCCTCTGCTACTGTCCGTGCCGTCGGGGTCGGGTCACTAGTTCAGTGGCATTAACCGAGATTGGGGAGTACGGGATCGCGCATGCGTCCAGGCGACACTCCCATTCCATCCCCCTCCATTATCTTGCCACTGGCTGTGGAAAATGATGGAAATGCCTGTGGGGCAGGCCTTCTCTGATCCCCACATACAGACGTAGATCCCCTGATCCGGTTCCCACCATTTATCCCAGCACACACTTAACCCTCCCTGGGTCCCTGTAATGGTCCTGTGAGTGTCATTCCCTAACCTTTCCCACTCTACCCTGGGGTTCCCCATGTCTTTGCTTAACTTTCTGAGCCACCACCACCTATCCAGGGGAACGTTCCCTTTACACGTCAAACATATTCTTTTGCCCACGGTGACGCTAATCCTTGGGGTGACGATTCGTATCCTCGGGCACTGGAGGGAGGCCTCCCCATACGTGAAGCCGGTCTCACTAGAATACTGGGTTGAATTGGATCCCAGCCATCCTGGCCAGCTCCCCTCGTGGACATACGAGGTGATTTCATCCGCCTCCCGTAGGCCACTTCCATCGTGTGCTAGGGGCAATCTCTTCCCCGAGCATCCGAAGATATGATGGTCCTCGACATCGCCCCTTCTCGCGAGGCTCAGGGCGAGCAGGATTATGCCTCTGCACATTTTGAAATTCTGAAAAAGACATAAAAGCATCTAGCCAGGTTCCCTGGGGGCTCCCTGGTTCGGGGGAAGTGTGATCGGGTCCCGCGACCTCGGCTCACGTAGACAGCACTCTGGAACGGTTCCATACTTCAAACTTATAGACTACCGGTTCCTTACATCAAATTAAATTAAAACACCCTAACTTAACCTTATACACATTACTTAAAATTATACTACCTAAACTATATACAACCGCCGCCCGTCTCCGGGCGGCCAGCCTAATCCCTATTTGGGCTGCTGCAGGCTGCCCCCTGCGGTGTGGCTGCACTGATCGCCACTTCTGGTCCCTCGCAGCTTATGGCTGCTGGCTGGGGACATCTGTCTTTCGGCTTATCCCTGACTCAGGAGGCTGCCCTTTTTAACTGAAGAGCCAGAGACCATGCTTTTCTGGGCTGGGGTGGCCGAGGAGACCTCCTAGGGAGTGCTACGGGTGGGGCTACCCTGGCGAGCGGACCCTTGGCTCAGGTCACAGTCCTCGCTGGCTGGGGGCCTTCTCCCTCGGGTCCCTTCCCTCCCAAACCTGAACTGGGGACGGGCAATCCCTCGCCACCGGCTGCCGGTGGTTGAGGGTCTTCCCCTCCAGGTTCAAAACCTGGTTCGGGCTCGGGGCCATCTGGTTCGGGCTCCTTCTCCTCGGAATCCCATAAGAGAGGGGGAGTGGTCTGGACAAAGTGCTGGGGATCTTCTCCCTTGACGCACGCGACTGCGCCTGCGTGTGCAGCCTGCGTGTGCGTACCCGCTGCGGGCTGAGGATTTCTAACCTCGGGTTGAATCCCAGCTGCCTGTTTCCCTGCCTCCGGCTTAAACAACTTACGTTAATTCACGTGGAACCATTTTGTGCGCCGGGGCATTTTTACTGCGTAAACCATGGGGTTGGCTTTATCGACTATGCTATAGGGTCCCATGTACAGTGGCTCTAAACTCCCCACTCGGACGTAGTTCCTAACCATCACTTGGTCCCCTATCTCCCACTGGTGACTCTTGCTAGGCTCGAGCAGCAACCGGTTATTCTGATGCTGCTTCCCCATGCTACTTGCTGCCTGCTCATAAATCTGTTTGAGGCGCTCGAGGAGTGTTCGGGCGAATTTATCCCGATTTATCTCCCGAAGCTGCCCTTCAGTAAGGACTGGGGCTAGGACATGGGTGGGGGTCCTCATAACCCTACCGGTCATGAGTTCGTGCGGGGAATACCCTGTACCCTTGGACTGGCTGGCCCGGATCCCCATGTGGACTAGAGGCAGGACCTCCACCCATTTTTGGGGCGAGCCCACTGTCTCCTTCCTCAACTTTTCTTTAATGGTGCGGTTCATGCGCTCCACAATCCCTGAGGACTGTGGATTGTGAGCTACGTGCCACTTCCCCTTGATGCCGAGCAGCATAAGGGTGTTCTGCATGACTTGGCTGGTGAAGTGGCTTCCCTGGTCGGACTCCACAAACTGGGGTAGTCCCCACCGTGAGAACACCTCTCGCACCAAGATCCTTGCAGTCTCCAATGCTGTGGCCATTTTGCAGGGGAAGGCTTCCACCCACTTGGAAAACACGTCCACCAGGATGAGGCAGTATTTGTAGCCTCCCTGGGCGGTGGGCAGGGGACCGATGTAGTTGATCTGGATTGACTGCCATGGTCCCTCTACCCTCCTAACGTGTCCCATGGGCACTTTCCTTCTGTGGGGGTCGGGGTTATTTGCAGTGCACACAAGACAGCTAGCACAGAACTCGTGGACGTCTTCCCGGAGTCCTGGCCACCATCCCACCTGTTCCACCCGTTGCCAGGTGGTCTCAGGCCCGGGGTGTCCTGCTCCCGGACCCTCATGGGCCAGTTGAAGGAACTCCCTCCGGTGTTGCTGGGGTACTACCCACTGTTCTTCTTTGAACAGCATGCTTTCCCTTATGGAGAGGGCCGCTGCGCCGTAAGGGCCTTCTACCTTCCTGCCCTTCATTACTGCGCTAATGACTGTTTTCAGGACAGGGTCCTGGGCTTGGACCGTTTTAAGGTCCGGGGCTCACACTACTCCTAAGCTCCCTTGGGTCCCATCCCTGCCTCTAACTGCCGCCACGGGCCCGGACTCATACGGGTCCCAGAAAGTGCCTGCGTGTGCACCCGCCTTGGCCAGCATGTCGGCTTGCTGGTTACCCTGGCTGCGGGGTTCTGTGGAGGAATGGGCCTTCACTTTGTGGATGAAAACCTCGCCTTCCTCCCCCATGGCTGCCAGGATTTTCTCCAGCAGGGGCTTTACTGTTAAGGGCCTCCCGTCGGCAGAGGTATACCCGTGACGGGACCAGGTGGCCAGGTATTCTGTACACGAGTTGCAAGTGAACATGCTGTCCGAGCAAATCATGTATGGGGTGGGGAAGATTTCGGGGTGGGTAACTACGTACACCACCGCGGACAGTTCATCCTGTTGGGCGCTCATGGTGCTGGGGAGCTTGATTGCCAAGGCAATGTTTACCGTTGGGTCATAGACTCCACAACCCGTGAGTCGTTCGCCAGCAGATACCATGCTGGAACCATCTACATAGATTTCACGGCCTGAGGGATGTATCGCGGCCCGTAAACCTACGTTCTCCTCCCATACCCCTTCTATGGAACACCGATGGGGTGTTCCAGGATATACCATATTGGCCGCGAGCTTTGGCTCGCAAAGGCCCCTCCCCTTCAGATCCATCTGCAAGAGGAGGAGGGTCCAGTGCGCAATGCGTGTATTGCTGACTGTCCCATCTTTAATCCTCCCATCCAGAAGCATCTGGGTGGGTGTGTGGTGTGTGAGGAGGGTGATGGGAGAGGTGCCTGTGAAGATCAAGGATCTTTTCACAGCCCAATACGTGGCCAAAAGGTGCCGTTCGCAAATTGAGTAGCTCCTCTCCACATCAGTGAGTACTCTGGAGGAGTAGACCACGGGCCTTAGCCTGCCGTGCCGCTCCTGGAGCAGCACAGCACTGAGACTATCCCCGCTGGCCGCTACCTCCAAGAAGAACTCTTTCCCCCCATCTGTGGCTCCTAGGGCTGGTGCGGTCTGCAAGTCTCCCTTGAGCTTGACAAATGCTGCCTGGCAACCCTCATCCCAGGACCACTCCACTCCTTTGTGTAGGAGTCGGAGCAAAGGGGCTGCTGTGGCTGCATAGTCTTCAATGAAGTCCCTGCAGTACCCCGTTAACCCTAGGAACGACCTCACACCTCTCACTGTGTTGGGGATCGGCAACTCTTGGACCGCTTCCCTCCTAGCCTTGTCTATGGCTCTCTCCCCTGCGCGGACGGTTAGGCCCAGGAATTTAACTGCCCGCTGACCGATCTGTGCCTTTTTCGGGTTGACTTTGAACCCCTTATTCTGTAGCAGCTCCAGTTCGGCCAGTAGCGGGCCATGCTCTCCGACTGAGTCGGTAAACAAGAGCAGGTCATCCACATACTGCAGCAACTGGGTGGGCTGACTAAATCCCTTTAAGCTATCCACCATACACTGGTGGAAGATGCTGGGGCTGTTATGGAAGCCTGGTGGCAAGCAGTTCCAAGTATACTGTTGCCCTTTAAAAGTAAAAGAGAACTTATACTGGTCCTCCCTCCTCAAGGGGATGGACCAAAACCCATTTGAAATATCGAGCACCGTGAACGTGGTCGCGGATGCTGGAATATTCCCGATGAGGTCGGCCACTGCTGCCACTGTGGGGGCGCACGCGGGGATATTGCTGTTGAGCACCCGATAGTCCACCATGGCTCTCCATGAATTGTCCGGTTTTCTGACCGGCCAAAGCGGAGAGTTAACATGGGTGGCTATGGGCCTCAACACTCCCTGCTGTACTAAAGAGGACATGGCTGCCTCCATGTCGGGCTCTGCTTCTCTGGGGAAGTTTTATATTGCTTCTGAGGCCGGGCCATGGGGTCCCCGTCTACTCTGACCTCAAACCCGGTGACCCTCCCGCAGTTGTGTTTGTGCGTGGCAAACGCAGCTAGGTTAGCCTGCACGAATGCCTGAAATTCCCCCGGGACACCGTCGACCATGAGCCCGAGGTTGTAACCTTCTTTCAGCTTCACAGTACACAGGGTCCCCTTCCCTTCCTTGCTCGGGATGAGTACTACACCTCCCTCTTTACCCGTACTGGCTCCCCAAAGGCAATGATTGCGGAGATCCACGAGGATCCCGTGGCCCACGATGAAGTCGGCCCCTCGGATCCCCTTTCCTCCCTCCGCTTCCCACTTCGCCAGAATGCACGTCCACTCGGTCCGGAGCATGCCCAGGCGGATTGAGAGCGGCTTGGAGAATGCTCCCGCCTGTTCCTTACCGGTGAACCCCGATAGAACGTATGGAACCCCGATAGACAGAGGTGAGGTGGTGGGGTTAGCTGCGTGGATCACGGTGCATGCTGCTCCCGTATCCAGCAGATAAGTTCCTTTAACCTTCTCTACCTCCATCTACACGAGTGGTCTCTTCCATCTGTCATACCGGAGAGTAGACAGGCTGCGCAGGCTCCAGTCATTGTGGGGCGTCAAAGGGGGCCGAGGGAACCACCACACCGGTGGTGGATGCTATTTTCCCCTGGCTGGTCAGGAGGAGAGATCGTATCGACTCCAAGAGTGGCTCGATCGCAGCGGGAGGGATACCTGGCTCTGCCTTTTGGGCTGGGGCTGATGAATTCTTTACTTTATTGCCTTTCCATGGATTTTTACAATCCTTGCGCCAGTGGCCATCCTTCCCGCACCCGTAACAGTTTAACTTAGTCTGGGAGGGATGGTTCCCCTCCTGGTGCCACTCTTTCTTATTTTGGCCCCCAGGTTTAACCTCATGGACTTTCCCCTTGGGTTGGGGCGTCTCGATACCCCTTATATTTTTTAATGCTATCGTGAGCTGGTGGATCACCGCTTCCTCAGTGGTCTGGGGGCTACTAGGGTCAAACCAGGCCGCAGCCTGGGCTCGGATTTGGGGCAGGCAGTTTGTCATTAGACAACGGAGCCAGTGGGTCAATTGGACTTGGTTCAGTAATGTCCACGCTGGCATTCCCGGGCATGCACTCTGGTAGACTGGCCACAGCCTGTCTGCGAACGCCTGCGGGGACTCCCCTGGGAGCTGTACAGTTTTTTCCACCCGGGCGAACGGACTACCGTCATTGAGTCCCATGGCCTCCAATATCTCGTTCCTCAAATTTTCATAATCTTTCTGCCCCTTTTTACATTCATCAGACAGGGTCTGGAGGAGGTCACTCCCCAGAGAAAACAGCAGCATCTTAGCTTGCTCTGCGTCATCGCAGTCATTAACGCACGCTGCCTGTTCTATCTCCCTGAAGTGCAGAGAGGGGTCTCCCTTTTCGGTGAGCTTGGGGATGTGACTAACCATGGCCCTGAGCTGTTGGGTGCCATGCGGCACCACAAACTGATTTTGGATGGCCCCTGGGTCCTCGTCATCAATGGGCTGATGAGGCATACCATGCCCTTCGCCCTCGATAAGGCCATGCCCAAACTTTCTATCTCCTCCCTACAGGGCCCGTGATCTGCCTCCTCGAACCCCCGGTTGCAGACTAGCTTGTATGCTGCCTTTACCTCCCTTACTTTCTCCTCCTGCTCTTTTAATTCTTGGGTGAGGTCGCAAATCGTGTCCTGCAGCCTTATCTCGCTGCCCCTCGCCTCTCTAACCCGGTATTCCAAGTGCTCCATCTTGCGCCTAGCACTGGCTTTACTTTCAGCGGTCTGGTATTCCAGGCGCTCTACCCTTGCCTGATGTTCCCGTTGCGCCTCGACGGCCCGGGCCTCCAGGCGCTCTACCTTTGCCTGGTGTTCCCGTTGCACTCCGACGGCCCGGGCCTCCAGGCGCTCTACCTTTGCCTGGTGTTCCTTGGTCGTCTGCGCTCTTTCTTGGCTTAACGCCTGAAGCGCCACTAGCACCTTCTCTTCCGCTAAAACCTTATCCTGCATTTCTAGGGCCAATTTCTTGAGCTTGGCAGTCTGTGCTGCTATAACACTGTCCAGCACTAGGACTTGTTTCTTGTAACACATTAACCAGACTGCCTTTTCAATTGCCCTCTTATGCTGTTTACTCGCCGTCCACTGGGCGGTGGCGTCTATGGGACGCTTGGCCTTTAACATAGCGCCCACCCATTGCTTGGCGATATTGACCTTTCTACACACATAAGTGGACAACCTCTCTTCCATTGCGGTTTCTCCCTCCGCACCACTGTCTGTTACATCGCATACTGTCGCCGATGTTCCTGCCGCGGTCGCCATTTCTGTAGGGGGTTTTGGTTTGGGGTTTGTGTCTGGCCAGTCAGTCGTGTCTGAGCTGCTCCAGCCCTGTGTGGTTCGAATCGCTTCCCCTTTGGTTCTGACCACCGGACTTATTTACAAGTAGCGATATAGACAAACGAAACCAGTGGTTTGGTGCAAAGAAAACCAATGTTTATTAAAAATAGAGAAACAATTACTATACAGAGAAAAATCACTATGGATGCAACACAATTACACTTAACAGGGGAGGAGAAACGGACACATCGAGGGAAAATGACTAAAATGACACTTTAGCAATCCCCCTTAACTCCCACCCTTTTACACCTATCTAGATTGTCTTGTAATGGGCCAGAAAGTTGATGCTCACCAGTCTAGGATGTTGAAACACCTGCTCCGTGCCCTGTTGCCTGCCGATGTTTTAGGTTTTCACTGCCCCAAAGCAGAGATACCCCAGTAATTCAAACGTAACTGCGGGTATCCTACTTCCCTGGACGGGCTCTTCGTCGACGATCCTCTTGCTGGGTTGATGATACGGCAGGGCACCGGAGGCAAGGCAGGAGAGAGAGAGATGGCTTCCCGAGGGACTAGTTATACCCTTCCCGGTAGCCCTTATCTCCAGCCAGATCAGCTCATTTCTTTTGTCTGATCTGGACGTATTGAAAATCATACAAAGGGTACCGATCTGGGCCCAACGACCTGGATGGCCGGTTAATCGGTTTTAAACGTCTCATCAATGTTCCCCTTTGTCCAACTGGTTCCGTGATGGGGCCACTCCAGTCTGAATGCCCCGTTGATCGTTTGTAAACAGTGTCGATGTTCTCTAACGAAGGTCTGAAATGCAGCTAAGCTTGTCCCATTATGCCTTGCCTGCTCTTGATTGTTTGTGCAAACAAACCTTGATGGTTTTTAATCAGAGGCCCGAATGCCACTGGGTTTGCTTCTCATGCATAAATGCAGAAGGTCTGTCTGCATTCGAGTTTCTGGAAAGTTCCTTCTCACAGTCATGAGAATACAAGCTTGTCAGTCCAAACTGAAACTTACAGGCTTTGGCCATGAGGCTGAGCGCAGCCATCTTGTTGAGCCCTGGATTCCAAACTCAGTCCAACCAGGGTTTCTTTAATAAACCAAAAGTAAATTTTCAGGGGGGAGACATGAAATTTGCGAATCCTTTCAAATAAGGCATCAATGACTAAGGTGACAGCAGAGAAAAATAGAAATAAGTAAAAGCTAAAGGCACTATATCTGAATGTGCAAAGCATTCGCAACAAAATAGATGAATTAATAGCACCAATAGAAATTAACAGGTTTGATCTAATAGCCATAACGGAGACGTGGTTGCAAAGTGGCCAAGGTTGGGAACTAAATTTTGCAGGATACTTAACTTTTAGAAGAGATAGGCAAAATTGAAAAGGAGGTGGTGTATCCCTGATAAAGGATGGGATAAAGACAGTAGAGAGAAAGGATCTTAGCTCTGAAAGTCAATAATTAGAATCAGTTTGGGTGGAGATAAGAAACAGCAAGGAGCAGAAATCATTGGTGGGAGTTGTTAACAGGCCCCCAAACAGTAGTTGTAGTGTGGGGCAGAGTATAAATCAGGTAATTTGAGGTGCATGTAACAAGGGCAATACAGTAATCACGAGGGAATTTCATCTACATATGGACTGGGCAATCCAAATTTGCAGTAATAGTGTGGAGGACGAATTCTTGGAATGTATGCAAGATAGTTTTCTAGATCAGTATGTTGAGGAACCAACTAGGGAACGGACTATTTTAGATCTAGTATTGTGCAATGAGAAAAGGTTAATTAATAACCTTGCAGTAAAGGGGCCTTTAAGGAAGAGTGACCATAATATGATAGAATTTTATATTGAATTATGTCCGAAACTAGAGTCTTAAATCTAAACAAAGCAAACTACATAGGTATGAGGGGCGAGTTGGCTAAGGTAGATTGGGGAAACTATATTAAACGGTATGACGGTAGACAAGCAATGGCAAGCATTTAAAGATTTATGACATCATTTACAACAAATATACATTCTTTTAAGGCACAAAAACCCCACAGGAAAAGTGGTCCAACCGTGGTTAACAAGAGAAGTTATAGATAGCATTAGATCACAGGAAGAGGCTTATAACGTTGCCAAAAAGAGTAGTAAGCCTGAGGATTGGGAGGATTTTAGAATTCAGCAAAGGAGGACCAAGAAATTGATAAAGAAAGGCAAAATAGAATATGAGAGTTTAACTAGCGAGAGACATAAAAACAGACTAAAAGCTTCTATAGGTATGTAAAAAGGAAAAGATTAGCAAAAGTAAATGTGGATCTCTTGCAGGCTGAGACAGAAGAAATTATAATGGAGAATAAGGAAATGGCAGAAAAATTAAACAAATTGTTGTGTGTCTGTCTTCACGGAAGAAGACGCAAAGAACTACCGGAAATAGTGGAGAACCAAGGCTCTAGCAAGAATGAGGAACTGAAAGAAATTAGTATTAGTAAAAAAAAAATAGTACTGGAGAAATTAATGCGACTGAAAACCGATAAATCCCCTGGACCTGATGGCCTACATCCTAGGGTTTTGAAAGAGGTGGCTATAGAGATAGTGGATGCATTGGTTGTCATTTTCCAAAATTCCATACATTCTAGAACAGTTCCTGCAGATTAGAAGGTAGCAATTGTAACCCCACTATTTGAAAGGAGGGGAGAGAAAACTGGGAATTACAGACCAGTTAGCCTGACATCAATAGTAGGGAAAATGCTAGAATCTATTATTAAAGACATGGTAACAGGGCACTTAGAAAATAAGAAGATTGGGCAGAGTCAGCATGGATTTATGAAAGGGAAATAGTGTTTGACGAATCTGTTAAGAGTTCTTTGAGGTTGTAATTAGCAGAATAGATAAGGGAGAACCAATGGATGTGGTGTATTTGGATTTTCAGAAGGCATTCGATAAGGTGCCACACAAGAGGTTATTCAACAAAATTAGGGCTCATGGGATTGGGGTAATATACTAGCATGATTTGAGGATTGGTTAACGGACAGAAAGCAGAGTAGGAATAAACGGGTCATTTTTGGGTTGGCAAGCTGTAACTAGTGTGGTACCATGAGGATCAGTGCTTGGGCCTCAGCTATTCACAATCTACATCAATGATTTGGATGAGGGGACCAAATGTAATATATCCAAGTTGCTGATGATGCAAAGCTAGGTGGGAATGTAAGTTGTGAGGAGGTGCAAGGAGGCTTCAAGGGGATATAGACAGACTCAGTGAGTGGGCAAGAACATGGCAAATGGAATATAATGTGGAGAAATGTGAAGTTATCCACTTTGGTAGGAAACTAGAAAAGCAGAGTATTTTTTAAATGGGGAGAGATAGGGAAATGTTGGTGTTCAGAGGGACCTGGGTGTCCTTGTACATAAATCAGAGAGAGTTAACATGCAGGTACAGCAAGCAATTAGGAAAGAAAATGGTATACTAGCCTTTATTACAAGAGGATTTGAGTATACGAGTAAAGACGTCTTACTGCAATTGTATAGGGCCCTGGTGAGACCACACCTGGAGTATTGTGTACAGTTTTGGTCTCCTTACCTAAGGAAGGATATACTTGCCATAGAGGGAGTGCAATAAAGGTTCACCAGACTGGTTCCTGGGATGGGGGGATTGTCCTATGAGGAGAGATTGAGTAGACTAGACCTATATTCTGTAGCGTTTAGAAGAATGGGAGGTGATCTCATTGAAACATACAAAATTCTTACAGGGCTTGACAGGGTAAGTGGGGCGTCTAGAACCAGGGGTCACAGTCTCAGAATAAGGGGTCGACCATTTAGGACTGAGATGAGGAGAAATTTCTTCACTCGGAGGGTGGTGAATCTTTGGAATTGCCTACCCCAGAGGGCTGTGGAGGCTCAGTTGTTGAATATATTCAAGACAGAGATCGATAGATTTTTGAATATTAAGGGAATCGAGGGATATGGGGATAGTGCAGGAAAGTGGAGATGAGGTAGAAGATCAGCCATGATCTTATTGCATGGCGGAGCAGGCTCGAAGGGCCAAATGGCCAACTCCTGCTTCTCTCTCTTATGTTCTTGCGTGTACAGTTCTAGCACCACACCTTAGAACGGATATGATAGCAAAATACTGCAGATGCTGGAAATCCAAAATAACAACAGAAAATGCTGGAAAAACTCAGCAGACCAGGCAACATACGTGGAGAGAAATTAGAGTCAACGTTTCGGGTCAAAACCCTTTATCAAGACTAAAGAGGCACAGGGAATGAAATAGATTAAGAGGCCGGGCTGGGAGAGAACAAAAGAGAAGAGACATTAAGAAGTATTCAAAACGAGACGAGATGGTGATAGGACTAGTGGAGACAAAAGACAGCTCTAGATTAGGTGTGAAATGCGCTGGCAGAATGGGAGACAGCTGCCATGTGGGAGAGAAAAGAAAAAGGAAGGGGGGGGAAAGCCAAAACAAAGGTGTGGATAAAAAATATAAGTAAAAATGTAATAGGGGACGAGGTTGTGATCTGAAATTGGTTGGTGGTTGACATGGCCCTCGACCGTGTCCGTTCTATCTCCCGCACTTCTGCCCTCACCCCTGCCCCTCCCTCCCGGAACCACGATAGGGTTCCGCTTGTCCTCACCTTTCACCCCACCAGCCTCCACATTCAACGGATCATCCTCCGCCATTTCCACCACCTCCAAAGTGATCCCACCACCAAACGCATCTTCCCCTCCCCTCCCCTTTCAGCATTCGGTAGGGACCACTCCCTCCGAGACACCCTAATCCACTCCTCTATCACCCCCAGCACCCCTTCCCCTTCGTCTGGCACCTTCTCGTGCAAACGCAGGAGTTGTAATACCTGCCCTTATACCTCCCCCCTTCCCACTGTCCAGGGCCCCAAACACCCCTTCCAGGTGAAACAGCGATTTACTTGTACTTCTTGCAATCTAGTATACTGTATTCGCTGCTCAATATGTGGTCTCCTGTACATTGGGGAGACCAAATGCAGATTGGGTGACCGCTTTGCGGAACACCTCCGTTCAGTCCGTAAGGGTGACCCCGAGCTTCCGGTCGCCTGTCATTTTAATTCACCGCCCCATTCCCACTCGGACCTCACCGTCCTTGGCCTCTTGCATTGTTCCACAGAAGCTCAACGTAAATTCGAGGAACAGCACCTCATCTTCCGATTAGGCACTTTACAGTCTTCCGGACTCAATATCGAGTTCAACAATTTCAGATCATAACCTCGGCCCCTATTACATTTTTACATATATTTTTTATCCACACCTTTGTTTTGGTTTACCGCCCCCCCCACCTTTCCTTTTTTTTTTGCTCTCTCCCACATGGCAGCTGTCTCCCATTCTGCCAGCGCATTTCACACCTAATCTACAGCTGTCTTTTGTCTCCACTAGTCCTATCACCATCTCATCTCGTTTTAAATACCTCTTAATGTCTCTTCTCTTTTGTTCTCTCCCAGCCCGGCCTCTTAATCTATTTCATTCCCTGTGCCTCTTTAGTCTTGATAAAGGGTTTTGACCCGAAACGTTGACTCTCTAATTTCTCACCACGGATGTTGCCTGGCCTGCTGAGTTTTTCCAGCATTTTCTGTTGTTATTCCTTAGAATGGATATATTGGCCTTGGAAGGAGTGCAGCGCAGATTCACCAGAATGTTAACGGGGCTCCAAGAGTTAAATTGAGGAGAGATGATATAGACTAGGCTTGTATTCCCTGGAATATAGAAGGTGATCTGAGATTTTTAGGATAATGAAAGGAATTGATAGGGTAGATGGGGAGAACTTTTTCTGCTCATGCATGAGTTTAAGACAAGGGGACATAACCTTAAAATCAGAGCCAGGCCATTCAGGAGGGAAATTGGGAAACACTTCTTCACGCAAAGGGTGGTAAAAATGTGGAATCTCCCACGAAAAGCTAGCTCAATTAATAATTTTAAATCTGAGATCGATAGATTTTTGCTAGCCAAGGGTATAAAAGGATATGGAAGCAAGGCAGGTATATGGAGTTAAGATTCAGGTCAGCCATTATTTCATTGAATGATGAAACAGGCTCGAGGGGCTGAATGGCCTACTCCTGTTCCTACGTTCCTATATTCCTATTTAAGCATCAGTTATATGTATAGAGTGAACCTCCCTACAAAAGCATTTTAAATGAAATTAAAGCTGATTTTGTTAAGCCAGTCCTGTATAATTGCCTGTCTTTGTGTGTACAATCTTGTATACCCCTAAGGTCAGATGCTTCCATTCCAGGCTTAAAAGCCCAAATTTCCTGTACTTCCCCACAACTGGAGAGATCAGCCTCATGTCTCTTCAGCACTTTAATATCTTCCTTGTTTCTTAGTAATCAGAATTGGACACTGTACTGAAGTTGCAGCCTGACCAGAGCACGGTATAGCTTGATCATGACTTCTTCTGCCTTGTACTCTATTGTTTTGGCTACGTAAGGTAGAAAGTGGGAGGCCAGCCAGGAGTGCATTGGAATAGTCCAGTCCAGAAGCAACAAAGGCATGGATGAGGATTTCAGCAGCAGATGAGCTGAGGCAGGGGCGGAGATGGGCAATGTTACGGAGGTGGAAATAGGTGGTCTTAGTTATCGCCCATCCCTGCCCCGCCTCAGCTCATCCGCTGCTGAAACCCTCCTCCATGCCTTTGTTACCTCTAGACTTGACTATTCCAATGCACTCCTGGCTGGCCTCCCATGTTCTACCCTACGTAAACTTGAGGTCATCCAAAACTCAGCTACCCATGTCCTAACTCACACAAAATCCCGTTCGCCCACCACCCCTGTGCTCGCTGACCTACATTGGCTCCCAGTTAAGCAACGCCTCAATTTTTAAAATTCTCATCCTTGTTTTCAAATCCCTCCATGGCCTTGCCACTCTGTATCTCCAATTCTGGCCTCTTGCACATCCCCGATTTTAATCACTCTACCATTGGTGGCCGTGCCTTCAGCTGTCTAGGCCCTAAGCTCTGGAATTCCCTCCCTAAACCTCTCCGCCTCATAAGAACATAAGAAGTAGGAGCAGGAGTAGGCCATACGGCCCCTCGGGCCTGCTCCGCCATTCAATAGGTTCATGGCTGATCCGAACTTAGACTCACGTCCACTTCCCTGCCCTCTCCCCGTAACCCCTTATTCCTTTATCAGCTAGGAAACTGTCTATCTCCGTTTTAAATTTATTTAATGTCGCAGCTTCCACAACTCTCTGAGGCAGCAAATTCCATAGATTTACTACCCTCTGAGTGAAGAAGTTTCTCCTCATCTCAGTTTTGAAAGGGCAGCCCCTTATTCTAAGATTATGCCCCCTAGTTCTAGTCTCACCCATCAGTGGAAACATCCTCACCGCATCCACCCGATCAAGCCCCCTCACAATCTTATATGTTTCAATAAGATCGCCTCTCATTTTTCTGAATTCCAATGAGTAGAGGCCCAACCTACTCAACCTTTCCTCATAAGTCAACCCCCTCATCTTCGGAATCAACCGAGTGAACCTTCTCTGAACTGCCTCGAGAGCAAGTATATCTTTTCTTAAATATGGAAACCAAAACTGTACGCAGTATTCCAGGTGTGGCCTCACCAGTACTCTGTATAACTGCAGCAAGACTTCCCTGCTTTTATACTCCATCCCCCTTGCAATAAAAGCCAAGATTCCATTGGCCTTCCTGATCACCTGCTGTACCTGCAGACTAACCTTCTGTGTTTCATGCACCAGGACCCCCAGATCCCTTTGTACTGTAACACTTTGCAGTTTCTCTCCATTTAGATAATAAATTGATTTTTTCTGCCAAAGTGCATAACCTCACACTTTCCAACATTATATTCCATCTGCCAAATTTTTGTCCACTCACCCAGCCTGTCTATGTCCTTTTGCAGGTTTTTTATGTCCTCCTCACTCACTGCTTTCCCTCCTATCTTTGTATCGTCGGCAAACTTGGATACGTTGCACTCGGTCCCTTCCTCCAAATCGTTAATATAGATTGTAAAGAGTTGGGGTCCCAGCACTGACCCCTGCGGAACACCACTAGTTACTGATTGCCAACCCGAGAATGAACCATTTATCCCAACTCTCTGTTTTCTGTTAGATAGCCAATCTTCCACCCATGCCAGTATATTGCCCCCAATCCTGTGATTTTTTATCTTGTGCAGTAATCTTTTGTGTGGCACCTTGTCAAATGCCTTTTGGAAGTCCAAATACACCACATCCACTGGTTCCCCTTTATCCACCCTGTTTGTTACGTCCTCAAAGAATTTGAGCAAATTTGTCAAACATGACTTCCCCTTCGTAAAACCATGCTGACTCTGTCCGATTAAATTATGCTGATCCAAATGTCCTGTTACTGCTTCCTTAATAATGGACTCCAACATTTTACCAACCACAGATGTTAGGCTAACTGGTCTATTGTTTCCAGCCTTTTGTCTGCCTCCCTTTTTAAATAAGGGCATTACATTAGCAGTTTTCCAATCTGCTGTGACCTTTCCTGAATCCAGGGAGTTTTGGAAAATTACCACTAATGCATCCACAATCCCTACCGCTACTTCTCTCAAGACCCTAGGATGTAAGCCATCAGGTCCAGGGGATTTATCCGCCTTTAGTCCCATTATCTTACCGAGTAACACCTCCTTCGTGATTTTAATCGTGTTTAGCTCCTCCCCCCCTATAGCACGCTGTTTGTCCAGTGTTGGGATATTTTTAGTGTCCTCTACTGTAAAGACTGATACAAAATATTTGTTCAGCGTTTCTGCCATCTCCCTGTTCCCCACCACTAATTTCCCGGTCTCGTCCTCTAAGGGACCAACATTCACTTTAGCCACCCTTTTTCTTTTTATATAACTGTAGAAACTCTTGCTATCTGTTTTTATATTTTTTGCTAGTTTACTTTCATAATCTATCTTCCCTTTCTTAATTAATCTTTTAGTTATTCTTTGCTGGCTTTTAAATGCTTCCCAATCTTCTATCCTCCCACTAGATTTGGCTACTTTATATGCCCTTGTTTTCAGTCGGATACTATCCTTTATTACTTTACTTAGCCACGGATGGCTGTCTTTTCTTTTACGCCCCTTTTTCCTCAGTGGAATATATTTTTCTTGAAAGTTGTGAAATATCTCCTTGAATGTACACCACTGCTCATGTACCGTCTTACACTTTAATCTATTTTCCCAGTCCACTTTAGTCAACTCTGCTCTCATACCTTCATAGTCTCCTTTATTTAAGCTCAGTACACTGGTTTGAGATCCAACTCTCTCACCCTCCAACTGAATTTGGAATTCAGCCATGTTATGGTCACTCATTCCAAGGGGATCCTTTACTGGGACATTTTTTATTAATCCTGTCTCATTACACAGGACCAGATCTAAGATTGCCTGCCCCCTGGTTGGTTCAGTTACATACTGCTCAAGGAACCCGTCCCTAATGCACTCTATGAACTCTTCCTCAAGGCTGCCCTGCCCAATTTGATTTGTCCAGTCAATATGAAAGTTAAAATCCCCCATGATTATAGCTGTTCCCTTATTACAAGCCCCAACTATTTCCTGATTTATACTCCGACCAACAGAGTTGCAACTGTTAGGAGGCCTATAGACTACACTCACTAGTGACTTTTTCCCCTTATTATTCCCAAACTGTTTCACTATCCTGATCCTTTGACCCAATATAATTTCTCACTATTGCAGTGATTCCATCCTTTATTAACATAGCCACCCCACCTCCCTTTCCTTCCTGTCTGTCCTTCCTAATTGTCAAATACCCCTGGATGTTTAGTTCCCAGTCATGGTCACCTTGCAGCCATGTTTCTGTAATGGCCACCAGATCATACTCATGTGTAGTTATTTGTACCGTCAACTCGTCTATTTTGTTACGAATGCTGCGTGCATTCAGATAAAGAACTTTTAAATATGTTTTGTGACAATTTATTCCTGCTTTTACCCCCTTTACTACTCTACCTTTATCTTTATACATTCTGTCCCTTCCTGACATGTTCTGGTTTTTAATTCCCCCACTGCTACCTTGCTCTATTGCCTTCTCCGCTGACATTTGTATTTTTTGCTCTCTTGCAACCTCCCCCCCAACTAATTAGTTTAAAGCCCTCTCTACAGCCCTAGTTATTCGATTTGCCAGGATTCTAGTCCCAGCACTGGTCAAGTGAAGTCCGTCCCAACGGAACAGCTCTCTCCCGTCCCAGTACTGGTGCCAGTGTCCCAAGAAGCAAAACCCATTTCTCCCACACCAGTCTTTGAGCCACGCATTTAACTCTCTGATTTTATTTACCATAGCCAAATTTGCTCGTGGCTCAGGTAGTAATCCAGAGATTATTACCCTTGTGGTTCTGCTTTTTAATTTGGCCCCTAGCTGCTCATACTCCCTCAGCAGAACCTCTTTCCTTGTCCTATCTATGTCGTTGGTACCAACATGGACCACGACAACTGGATCCTCCCCCTCCCACTCCAAGTTCCTCTCCAGCCCAGAGGAGATGTCCTTAACCCTGGCACCGGGCAGGCAACACAGCCTTCGGGACTCTCGCTCTCGGCTGCAAAGAACCCTATCTATCCCCCTAATGATACTATCCCCTACCACTACAACATTTTTTTTTACTCCCCCCCACTTGAATGGCCCCTCATTCCATGGTGCTGTGGCCAGGTTGCTCATCCTCCCTGCAGTCCCTGTTCCCGTCCTCACAGGGAGTAAGAGCCTCGAACCTGTTGGACAAGAGCAAGGGCTGCGGCTCCTCCAACACTACCTCCTGGATCCCCGTACCTGCCTCACTCATAGTCACACCCTCCTGTCCCTGACCACGGAATATATCTGAATTAGTTAATCTAATTGGTGTGACTACTTTCTGGAACACAGAGTCCAGGTAACTCTCCCTCTCCCTGATGTGTCGCAGTGTTTGAAGCTCGGATTCCAGCTCATCAACACTGAGCCGGAGTTCCTCGAGCAGCCAACACTTACTGCAAATGTGATCACTGTGAACATCAATGGTGTCCACCAGCTCCCACATATTGCAGCAGTAACACATCACCTGCTCTCCCATTCTATGTAATTAATTAAATTTATTATTATTATTTTTAAATACCCTCTGCCCCAATTCTAGATGATGAATATCACACTTCAATTAAATAGAGCTTACCAACTTATAAAGGTTTAAAAGGGAAGGAAAAGTACTCGTCAACCAGCCAATCACCTACCAGCTTGGCTGTGATGTCACTTTTGAATTCTGACCTCCCCTTGGAATGTTGCCTGTGGAGCCTGTTTAGGCTGCCTCACCTCGCTGCTCCGACTCGACTCGACACCCGCTGCTGCTCCCGGCTGCCTCGACTGGGCCTCGCCTCGCTGCTCCACCTCCACGATGTCTGCTAATCCTGAGACTGGCAGGAAAAACAAGGCTTGTTAACTCTAGACTTGACTATTCCAATGCACTCCTGGCTGGCCTCCCACGTTCTACCCTACGTAAACTTGAGGTCATCCAAACTCAGCTACCCATGTCCTAACTCGCACAAAATCCCGTTCACCCACCACCCCTGTGCTCGCTGACCTACATTGGCTCCCAGTTAAGCAACGCCTCAATTTTTAAAATTCTCATACTTGTTTTCAAATCCCTCCATGGCCTTGCCACTCTGTATCTCCAATTCTGGCCTCTTGCACATCCCCAATTTTAATCACTCTACCATTGGTGGCCGTGCCTTCAGCTGTCTAGGCCCTAAGCTCTGGAATTCCCTCCCTGAACCTCTCTGCCTCTCTACCTCCCTTCATTTAAGATGCTCCTTAAAACCTACCTCTTTGACCAAGCTTTTGGTCATCTGCCCTAATATCTCCTTGTGTGGCTCGGTGTCAAATTCTGTTTTATGACTCCTGTGAAGCACCTTGGGACGTTTTACTACGTTAAAGGTGCTATATAAATACAAGTTGTTGTAGCTGATTAGTTAATTCAGCATTCTATTGGATTGTTTGATTGCTGCTCTGCATTGGTTGGACTTGTTGAATATTCTATCCATTAAGACTCCTTTGAACTTCATCCTTAGGTATTTCAACACCATTCATGAAGTATGCATGTTGCCTAATTTTCCTTCCAATATGCAATACTTTACACGTGCCTTCATTAAATTTAATCTGCCATTGTTTGGTTTACTCACATTTTGTTTAGCTCATTTTGTAGTTTCTGGACTACCTCCTTTGATTTCAGGGCCCCTCCTAGTTTGATGATATCTGCAAATGTAACCAATTTGAATTAAGTTTCAGAATCCATGTCACTTATTTAAATTATAAACAGCAGTGGCCCTAACTCTCAACCCTAGGGCACCCCACACTGACATTACTCCACCAATGAGGGTCCATTGCTTTTTACCCTTCAATGAGTTTCTTATCCAGACCCAAGTTTTGTCCTGGATCGCCAAAGCTTTGAGCTTAATTAGTAATCGTTTGTGTGGAACTTTATCTGATGTCTTTTGGAAGTCTAAATCCGCTACAGTTTACCACAGTAAGCTTGAGTTGTCACTATCTCAAAGAAATCAAAGAAGTTAGCCAGGTAGGATTCTCCCCATCTAAAGACATGTTGATTGTTGTTTACTAGGTTATTATTATACTGATAATCCTTAAATTTACTCCTGATAATCCATTCTGTTATTTTGCATGCAATTGAAGCAGGAATAATGGGCCGGATATTCCGATCCCTATGGGTGGGTACGCGCAGTGTACCCACCCGTAGGGGCATCGGAAATGCCTGTTTCAGGCATGCACTGCACATGTGCTGGAAACCGGCATTTCCGATCTGTCAATAATGGACAGATCCTCCGGCTGCCCGGGAGAAGGGTCTCTGTGGGCGGAGAGCTCTGCTTTTTGGAGACCCTCCACCCACAGAAAACACTTACAATTCTTGCGCATGGTAAAAGCAGGCGTAAGGCTTGCTTTTACCAGGATAAGTGTTGAAAAAAGTTTTTTTTTAATACCCACTGATTTATCATTTAAAAATACTTTAAAGAAAGGTAAGTTTATTTTTAACCCCGTTAAAAACGTTAATTATTTTTTTCAAAAATTTAAATTTTTCTTTAATAGTTAATTTATGTAATTTCAAGTCATTTTAAAAATGTGATTTTTAAAAAAAAAATTATTTGAAGTTTTACTATGTTTTTGGGGGTGATCTCCATTCATATATTTGACAGGTCTTCCTGTCAAATGTATGAAAGGAGATTCCCTTCTCTGATTGGCTCCCCATATCCACGTGATCCCAGGGACGCTATGAACTACCTGCGCCTCTGGGATACGTGGGCCCTGCACACCAGCAGTTTGGAGAGGCCCAGCAGCGGAACTCTGCGCCTCCCGGGAGCCCTCAGGTAAGGGCGCAGATTTTTCCAGATCGCAGCCCTCCGCCCGCGGGAGGCCTGTGATCGGAAATCCTGGGCCAATTAAGTCTATCGTTGCCTGTGTATGTTTTATCACCCTTTTTGAATATAGGCCTTACATTAGCTTGTTTCCAATCTACCAGTACTTCCCTAGTGTCCATTGACTCCCTCATAATGATGGTCAGTCCATCACAAATCATCCTAGAGATTTTTGTGTTTTACCATTTTAGCTTGTCTGCCACTTCCATCTCATTTATATCCAAGTATTGAATTATGCCTTGATTTTTTTGAGGGGGGTGGTGGGGGAGGGCATATTGCTCATGTTAAACCTTGTGAATACTTTGAGAAAATAAGCATTCAAAATATTTACTGTCTTGTACCTATCATCGGTTTCAAGACTATTTGCAATGCTTAACATTCTCACCTCTTCCTTGCTATTGTAGCACAGAAAGATCTTTTTACGGTTATATTTTGCCTCTGCAGCTATGCTATTTTCTAGGTTTCTCTTAGTCCCTATAACCACCCTTTAACTTGTTTCTGCCTAATCCTATTTTCATCAGTGAGCTCCTTCACCTTGCTCCCTGCAGAATTTGTAGAGGCTCTTTATTTCACTTTTAAGTTGCCTGTTAATCCATTTGGGATCATAGTTGTTTAGTCTGAGCTTGTTGATTTTAGGTGTGTATTTGTCCTGCATGTCCAGCATTATTCTTTCAAAGGTGTTCCATTTGTGTTCAACTGAAATGCTGATAAATATTGTCCCCAATTCATTTGTCTAAATTCTTCCCTCATCTCTTTGAATTTAGCTTTTTTAAAGTTATAACCTGGTCTTTGGTATAATTCGGTCCCAGATCATATACATTTGATAACTCTGTGTTATCCAGGAGTGCTACAACTTCCATTTCTTGTATATTTGTGAGTCAGTCACAAATGCCAAGTCAAATTGAGCACTGCGTCTCATGGCTTCCCTTAGGCACTGAGTCATGAAACAGTCATGCATTACATTTACCAACTCTGACCCTGACATTTATACTGGGTTGATTGAAGTCTTCCATAAGTTAACTTTCCTGTTCTCGCATACCCTTCTTATCTCTTCATAGAGCAAAGTGTCTTTATTCTCATATTGTCTTGGTGGTCTGTAGCCAACCCCTAGTCTTAGTTTGGATTTGTTCACATTAAAGGTTTCTAACCAGAGCTTACGCCTTCTCACCGAATCAGCTTCATTTACCTCCCAGTTGCCCGTGACATACATGGCTACAGCTCCTTTTTCTGCCTTTTCTGAACACTTTTTAACCTAAATATTGGCCCAGATTTTCCGGGGCCTCTGACAGCGTATGCGGTCATAAGTGCCCTGCAAGTTCTGGGTTTCCGCATGCGATGCGCATGCGCGCAAACCCGGAACTTGCGATCTGTCAATTTTCAACTTGACAGTATGCGCCCCTGAGATACGTGGGCCTTTACACAGGTGTACTCCTGCAGGCCCAGGACTGCAAGAGTCCGAAGAAACGGAGGCACCAGGTGTAATGTTATCTTAACGTAATTACGAGTCTCCCAAGCAGTTGTAGTGGAGTGCCATTTATTCAGTCCTGACTCTGTGTCTCCTAGTACAGTACTGCAAGCATGGCCAAGATGGCGTCAGATCCCACCCCGGATATGACGTCAGCCGTCAACCAGCTGTCAATCAAACCCCGCTGTCTTTACGACAGCTACGGTTATCCGTACATCTTCCCCCTTCAATGAAGACATAACACAGTAACAACATAACATAACACATAGAACACTTGTTAACATCATATAGAAACAGTCAGTGTAACTACACCGTTGAACTAATTGCAGGTAGGTATAAACCTTACCCACACCCAGGAGTCCATTAACTGTTTACAGTCTTATCAATCCCTGTCTACAGGTCAAGTTTAACTACAGGCTTTCTGGTGCGCTGTGACCTGCGTGGCTGAATGGGTGTTTGCTGAACTGTAACGTCTGTGTGTAATTGAGACACGGACTGCAGAAGTTGGTTATAACAGGTGTTTACTGAATGGAGACAAAACTGGAACTACATACAAAGTTACTACACAGGCTTATATACAGGGGTGGTCACTACTGGTACTGCAGTATACAGGGGCTGCAGAATATAGTTCCTTCTTCAAGGTACATACACTACAATTCCTCCCCTTTTAGCTAAACAGTACATAACATTCGATTAATAATTAAATAACATATTTACAATTACAGTTGCTATATACATTAGCTGAAGTTAATCAATTATAAATTCAGTCTTTGAGGAGGCTTCCTGATTCTGTCCGGATAATGCCTTTTTGGGGTATCAGGTTCTTCTGGCAAAGTTGATTCGGGATTGTAGTGTATGTGCTTTAAGTCAGAACTACTTTTTACAGCTCCTGTATACTGTAGTACCGGCAGTGACCACACCGGTATATAAGCTGTGCGCATGCCTCTGTCCCCCAGTCTAGAGATTACCCTCCTCCAGTAAAGACTTGTTATTTGTTCATGTACAGCATCCGTGTGATTATTTATCCACTGAACCACGGATCTAACAGTGGCGACGAGTGTCGATGCGAATCTACCTGCAACATAAAACAAAAAAAAATAGTCGAGTCCAGGAACACGGGCGTCGACCGCGAGCATCCGCCCAGCAGTCAGGCAGAGACCCAACTTCGCTGGGGAGGCTGTGGAGAGCCGGGCTTGGTTCCCCAGCCACAACGAGCAGTAAGAGACCGACGACAGGTCCAGAGCAGACCTTTCCCGAGCAGCGGCGGCTGGAGCCGACCGACGGCAGAGAGAGAGAGCCGAGCAGCGTTGACGGGGTAAGAAAGAGGGTGAGGAGAGCAGGGCGCAGCCGGGGGTTGATCACCGAGCGGCATCGAGGAAAAATACTGCAAACCGGAGAGAGAGAGGGTAAGAAACAGTCGGGTTCTAGACTGAGCGGCGTCGACAAATATCAGGAGAAGAACGCGCAGAGCACAGCCAGGGATCACGGGCTGACCAGCGTCCACGGGGCGAAGCAAGGGGAGACGCCATTGAGAAGCAGGGAGAGCGCGGGAGACGCCATTGAGCCGCGGAGAAGTAGGGAGAGCGCGGGAGGCGCCATTGAGCCGCGGAGAAGAAGGAAGAGCGCGGGAGACGCCATTTTGCGAAGCCGCAGCGGAGAAGAAGGGCGAGCGTGGGAAGGAAGGAAAGCGCTGGAGATGCCATTTTGTGCCAGCGGAGAAGAAGGGGAAGCGCGGGAGGCGCCATTGGTGATAGTTAACGCACAACCAAGGATGCCAAAGAGTGGCAGTATCTCTACGTTCGACAATGAAGTCGAAGATTGGGCGACATATGTGGAACGTATTGAGGTGTACTGCAGGGCGAATGAAGTGCCAGATGCTAATAAAGCACTGGTTCTGTTAAATTCCATGGGTGCAAAAACTTATGGGTTACTGCGAAATCTAATAACCCCAGAGAAGCCGGTAAACAAGAATTTTGAAAGCATAGTAGAAATCCTACAGGACCACTTAAACCCCACACCGCTGCTGATAGCAGAACGATTTAAGTTCCATAAAAGGAACCAACACAAAGACGAAAGCAATGCTGAGTACCTAACGGAACTGCGCAAGCTATCGAAATACTGCCAGTTTGGAGCGGGACTAGCAGACACGTTAAGGGACAAGTTTGTGTGTGGGCTACAAAGTGAAGGAACCCAGAAACGGCTTCTATCAGAAAAGGACCTTACGCTGGACAAAGCTTTCAGTATGGCAGTATCACACGAAGCAGCCGCAAGGGGCGCTGCAGAGATACAACGGAGACCGCAAGAATATGGCACCAACGAAATGACCTATGGAACAGGGAAGTGCTATCACTGCGGCAGAACAACACATGACCAGAAAGATTGTTGGTTCAAGGACCAAGTGTGCAGACAGTGTGGGAAAGCAGGACACATAGCAAGAGTCTGCAGGTCTGGGAAGAAAACCAACAGTAAGAAATCTCTACAGGAGAAGTACAAAAAGGTACACCAGGTGATGGACAGTGGTTCAGACGAACAGAAAAGTGACACAGACTCCGGAAGCAAGGAGCTGGGTTGTCTGAAACAACATAATGTAACCAAAATGGAGGATCACCAGACTATCTGGGTTATACTCAAGATAGACGGAGTCCAAGTGGAAATGGAATTGGACACTGGGTCAGCTCTAACAGTCATAAATCAAAGAGACTACAAGCGGCTATTTTCACATATACCCTTGAAAGCTACAGAGATTCTCTTGAAGACGTATACGGGGCAAAAGTCTACCCCAAAGGAAAAATAAGGGTGAAAGTGACATATAAAGATCAGGAAATACCTCAAATGGATATATATGTATTGCCAAATGGAGGACCACCACTGCTAGGACGTGAATGGATCCGGAAGATACATTTAGATTGGCATTCCATACAGGCACTGAAGGTGGAGGCCAAAAAGGATGACGACGTCATACCTGGACGACTGTCAAAAATGCTAACTGACGCAAAAGAAGTGTTCCAGGAGGGACTAAGAACGCTAAAAGGAATAACAGCAACAATTAAAATAGAGGATAATGCAAGCCCAAAGTTTCTGAAGGCCAGACCAGTGCCTTATGCGATCAGACCAGCGGTTGAAGCAGAGCTGGAAGGGTTGGAACGTTCAGGAGTACTGTCCAAAGTGGACTGGAGCGAGTGGGCTACACCCATCATTCCTGTAATGAAGAGGTCGTTGAGTAATATGCCTGGGGAACCAAAGAAGGTCCGCATCTGTGGGGATTTTAAGGTGACAGTGAACCCAGTCCTTCACACGGTGCAATATCCGCTTCCACGAATTGAGGATATTTTCGCCTCGCTATCTGGTGGTAAACGCTTCACCAAAATTGATCTAGCCCAGGCATACTTGCAAATGGAGGTAGAAGAAGCTTTGAAACATTACCTTACGATCAACACCCATAAAGGTCTCTATCAATACAACCGGCTGGTGTTTGGAGTAGCCTCAGCTCCGGCTATCTGGCAAAGGGCGATGGATCAGGTCCTGCAAGGGATTCCAGGGACCCAGTGTTATTTGGACGACATCTTGGTCACGGGCGAAAATGACGGTGATCACCTCGCTAACTTGGAGAAGGTGCTCGCCAGATTAAAGGAATACGGGCTACGAGCTAATCGCCACAAGTGCGAGTTTTTCCAGAAACAGATCTCGTATTGCGGCCACGTCATCGATGAAGAGGGGTTACATAAGTCCCCTGACAAGATTGAGGCAGTAGTCAAGGCTCCAGCACCGGAAAATGTGTCACAACTGAGGTCATTCCTCGGGCTGGTAAACTATTACCACAAGTTCTGACCAAATTTGTCTACGGTATTACACCCGCTGAACACCCTACTGCAAACAGGGGTACCATGGAAGTGGGATGACGAACGTAGACGAGCTTTCCAGAAGTGTAAAGAATTGATCACATCAAAAGAGGTGTTGGCCCATTTCAACCCAGCACTACCGATTCGTTTGGCATGTGATGCATCACCCTACGGCATTGGAGCGGTGCTGTCGCACAAATTCCCAGACGGGTTGGAGAGGCCAGTAGCCTTTGCGTCTCGGTCACTAACCTCAGCCGAGCGCAACTACGCCCAGATTGACAGGGCGGCCCTCAGCCTAGTATGGGGAGTAAAAAAATTCAACCACTATCTGCATGGACAGAAGTTCACCTTGCTGACTGACCACCAACCACTTCTCTCCATCTTTAATCCAAAGAAGGGCGTGCCAGTAATAACTGCACAGCGGTTACAAAGATGGTCCCTGTTTCTAGGGGCGAATCAATATGAAATAGAATATAAAGGCACGAGACAGCATGGGAACGCTGATGGGCTATCGCGCCTGCCACTGCCTACTGTGGAGGAAGCACCAGCAGTGGACCCTATCGAGATATTTTATTCGTCGATAATTGAACGATTGCCAGTAACAAACGCGGATATAGAGAAGGAGACCCGCAATGATCCGACGCTGTCACGGGTATATGAATTGACGGTGAGGGGATGGCCAACACATGGCGACTCACTGTTGCCAGCATTCTCATCCAGAAGAGAACAGCTGTCAGTATGCCAGGGGACAGTGATGTGTGGATCCAGAGTGGTGATTCCACCCAAGTTAAGGGAGAGAGTGCTAAATGAGCTCCATGAAGGTCATCTGGGGGGAGTGAAAATGAAAAGTTCAGCTAGGGCTTATGTGTGGTGGCCGGGAATCGATCAACAAATCGAAGACCTAACTAAGAGCTGCTTAGGATGCCAGAAGGTCCAAAATGCACCACCACATGCCCCTCTACACCCATGGGAGTGGCCCTCCTCTCCATGGCAATGGGTGCACATTGATTTCGCTGGTCCATTCATGGACTCAATGCTCTTAATAGCAGTGGATGCTCATTCAAAGTGGCCTGAGGTGATAAAGATATCTTCAACCACTACAGAGAAAACGATTGCAGTCCTACGGACCATATTTGCCAGAAATGGTTTGCCAGAGCAGATCTGCTCTGATAATGGACCACAGTTTGTGTCCGACGAGTTCCAAAAATTCATGAAAAGGAATGGGGTAAAGCATTACACATCCGCCCCGTATCATCCAGCCACCAATGGATTGGCTGAGAGGTTCATACAAACCTTTAAGAAGGCGATAAAGGCCATGTGCGACGAGGAAATTCCACTACAGCATAAGATGGACAATTTCTTATTAGCCTACCGAAACGCGACACATGAAGTTACCAACCAGACCCCGGCCATGATGTTCATTAACCGAAGGTTGAGATCTCGTCTGGACTTGCTCAGACCAAATGTGCGAAGAAATGTTGAGGACAAACAATTCCAGCACATCAACGAGAAGCCGACAAGGAGCTTCAATGTAGGGCAACCAGTCTTGGCCCGGGACTATCGAACAGAGAAGTGGCAACCCGGAACGATATGTACAAGGCAGGGGCCATTAATGTACACAGTGGATGTCGGGGAGAACATTGTGAGACGCCACGTCGATCAGATCTTAGCATCACAGGAATGCGTCAACCCCATGTCTCGAGTACCGGGGGATGAACCCGACATACCGGTAGCATCTACTTCAGACCCAGTAGCAGTGGAACCCGATGAACTACCCGATGAAAGAGGGACAGAATCGCCTCTGCACCAAGAACAAGAACCTCCGGAAAGGTGCTATTCCGAAAGGGTCAGGAAGCCGTCCCAAAGACTGAATCTATAAATGGACTTTTGTTAGTGAATGTACATGTAAAAATGTAATTGTTATTTGAATATTAAGGGGTTATTATTAATCTAAAAAGGGAGGAATTGTAGTGTATGTGCTTTAAGTCAGAACTACTTTTTACAGCTCCTGTATACTGTAGTACCGGCGGTGACCACACCGGTATATAAGCTGTGCGCATGCCTCTGTACCCCAGTCTAGAGATTACCCTCCTCCAGTAAAGATTTGCTATTTGTTTATGTACAGCATCCGTGTGATTATTTATCCACTGAACCACGGATCTAACAGGGATCAACGTCATTGTTTGGTTCGTCTGCTTCCAATATCACCGATTCTGAGGTAGATGCAATTGGTACTTCGGCTTCATCACCAGGTGTATAGGATCGTGGTGTAGATTTGACGTTTTCCAGTGACTCTAGAATCTGGTCAGCATGGCGTCTTACAATGGTCTCTCCAACGTCCACGGTATACATTAGAGGTCCTTGCCGTGTGCAGATCGTTCCTGGCTGCCATTTCTCTGTGCGGTAGTCCCGGGCCAAAACTGGTTGACCTATCTTGAAACTCCTGGTTGGCCTTTCATTCATATTCTGAAACTGCCCGTTCTCCACATCTCTTCTGATATTTGGCTTAACCAAATCCAAGCGGCATCTTAGTCTTCGATTGAAGAACATCATGGCTGGAGTTTGGTTGGTAACCGCATGTGTCGCATTCCGGTAGGCAAACAAGTTATCCACCTTGTGTTGTAGGGGTATGTCTTCATTACACATTGCCTTGATAGCCTTCTTGAATGTTTGAACGAACCTCTCAGCCAATCCATTGGTGGCTGGATGATATGGGGCGGATGTGTAATGCTTAACACCATTGTTCTTTAAGAACCTCCGGAACTCTTCAGACACAAACTGTGGTCCATTGTCGGAGCAAATCTGTTCAGGCAGCCCATTTCTGGTGAATATGGTTCGTAAGACTGTGATAGTTTTTTCTGTGGTGGTTGAGGACATTTTTATTACCTCTGGCCACTTTGAATGTGCATCCACCGCAATTAAAAACATCAAGTCCATAAATGGACCAGCAAAATCAATGTGTACCCTTTACCATGGAGATGAGGGCCACTCCCATGGATGTAGAGGGGCTTGTGGTGGGGCGTTTTGGACCTTTTGGCATCCTGTACAGCTCTTGGTCATCTCTTCGATTTCTCTATCGATTCCCGGCCACCACACAAACGCTCTGGCTAAGTTCTTCATTTCTACCCCCCCCCCCAGATGACCCTCATGAAGCTCATTGAGCACTCTATCCTTCAATTTGGGTGGAATTACTACTCTGGATCCACACATCAAGGTTCCTCGGCACACTGACAGCTGTTCTCTTCTCGGCGAGAATGCTGGCAACAGTGATTCGCCATGTGCTGGCCATCCCTTCACCGTTAAATCATAGACCCTGGAGAGTGTCGGGTCATTTCGTGTTTCCTTTTCTATGTTTGCATTCGTCACAGGTAGACATTTGACTATGGTCGAGTGGAATATCTCCACAGGATCCACTGCAGGTGCTTCTTCCACCGTCGGCAATGGTAGGCGCGACAATCCATCAGCATTCCCATGCTGTTTAGTTCCTTTGTACTCGATGTCATATTGGTGTGCCCCTAGGAAAAGGGACCACCTCTGTAGCCGTTGTGCTGTCATTATCGGGACGCCCTTCTTAGGGTTGAAAATGGAGACAAGAGGTTGATGATCAGTTAGTGGAGTAAATTTCTGTCCGTGCAGGTAGTGATTGAACTTCTTCACCCCCCACACCAGGCTGAGGGCCTCTCTGTCAATCTGGGCATAGTTACGCTTGGCTGCAGTTAACGAGCGTGACGCAAAAGCTATCGGCCTCTCTGAACCATCAAGGGATTTATGTGACAGTACCGCTCCAACGCCGTAGGGAGACGCATCACACGCCAGTCTTATCGGTAGTGATGGGTTGTAGTGAACCAATACTTCTCTTGAAGTGATCAGGCCTTTACACTTCTGAAAGGCCCGCTTACATTCATCGCTCCATTTCCATGCTACTCCAGTTTGTAGCAGGGCGTTCAGTGGGTGCAGAATTGTGGACAAATTCGGCAAAAACTTATGGTAGTAATTCACCAATCCGAGGAATGACCTCAGTTGCAACACATTTTCAGGCGTTGGAGCCTTAACTACCGCTTCAATTTTGTCAGGGGACTTATGCAACCCCTCTTCATCAATCACGTGGCCACAATACGATATCTGTTTCTTAAAAAACTCGCACTTGGGGCAATTGGCTCGTAGCCCGTGTTCTCTTAGTCTGGTGAGCACCTGCTCTAGGTTGGCAAGGTGTTCACTGTCATTTTCACCTGTCACTAGGATGTCGTCCAAGTAACACTGAGTCCCCGGAATCCCTTTCAGGACTTGTTCCATCGCTCTTTGCCATATAGCCGGAGCTGATGCAACTCCGAATACCAGTCGATTATACTGGTAAAGACCTTTGTGAGTGTTTATCGTGAGATATTTCCTAGAGGATTCTTCAACCTCCATCTGCAAATATGCTTGCGCTAGGTCAATTTTTGTAAAATGTTTCCCTCCAGATAGTGAGGCGAAAATATCTTCTATCCTCAGTCACCTTGAAGTCCCCACAGATGCGAACATTCCTTGGCTCCTCAGACTTATTGTTTAACGTTTTCTTCATGGCAGGAACGATGGGTGTCGCCCACTCGCTCCAGTGTACCTTAGTTAACACGCCTGCATTCTCCAGATTCTCCAGCTCTGCCTCGATGGCTGGGCGAATTGCATACGGTACCGGTCTTGCTTTGAAAAACTTGGGAATTGCATTCTCTTCTATTTTTATCGAGGCGGCTATGCCTTTAAGAGTTCCCAGTTCTTTTTGAAATACCTCTTTAGCGTTAGCCAAGATTTTTGACAATCGTCCAGGTGTGACGTCGTCATCCTTTTTACCAGCCACAGTCAGTGCCTGAATGGAGTGCCAGTCTAAACTTATCTTTCTGATCCATTCATGTCCCAATAACGGTGGTCCACCATCTTGCAGTATGTACAGATACAATTTCTGTATTTCCTTGCCGTTGTATTCGACAGGCACCCTTATTTTCCCGCTGGGGTATACTTTCTGCCCTGTATATGTCTTCAAGACAATGGATGTGTCTTTCAAGGGTATGTGTGAGAATAGCCGCTCGTAGTCTAGTCGATTCATGACGGTCAGGGCTGATCCTGTATCCAATTCCATTTTGACTTGGGACCCTGCTATCGTGAGGGTGACCCAAATGGTTTGGTGATCCTCTTTTGTGATTATGTTGTGCAGTTTGAGACAGCTTAGTCTCTTCTTCCCGGATTCACTATTGCTCTTCTGACCTTCGGAACTACTGTCCGTCATCTTTTGTACTTTCCTGTACTATTCCTTAGTAGTCTTTTTGTTGTCGTTAGTCTTCTTCCCGGACCTGCAAACTCGTGCAATGTGTCCCATCTTTCCGCATTGCCTGCATGTTTTGTCCTTAGACCAGCAGTCCTCTGGTCATGGGTTGTTCTGCCGCAGCGATAACATTTTGCAAATCCCCGTGTCATTTCGTGGGTGCCGTATTCCTGTGGCTTTTGCTGTATTTCCGCAGCTCCCCTTGCTGCTGCTTTGTACGATACTGCCACGCTGAAAGCCTTATCTAGCATCAGCTCATTCTCTGAGAGTAACCTCTTCTGGGTTCCTTCACTCAGGAGTCCACAGACAAATTTGTCCCATAGGGTATCTGCCAGTCCTGCTCCGAACTGGCAGTGCTTTGATAGCTTGCGTAGTTCCGTAAGGTAATCAGCATTGCTCTCATCTTTATGCTGATTTCTCTTGTGGAATTTAAACCTTTCTGCTATCAGAGGCGGTGTAGGATTTAGGTGTTCCTGTAGGATATGAACAATTTCGTTAAAACTCTTCTCCATCGGTTTGACTGGAGTGATCAGGTTCTGCAATAGGCCGTACGTTCTTGCGCCCATTAAGTTTAGTAGTACCGATGCCTTTTTCTCATCGGCTACTTCATTTGCCTTGCAATATACTTCGACTCTTTCCACATACGTGGTCCAGTCTTCTATTGCATTATCGAAGGCAGTGATATTGCCAGTCTTCGGCATCTTGGAGATCTAAGATGGCACCTCCCGTGCTTTGCCTTCTTCCCCGATTGAACAAAATGGCAGCTCCCGCGCTTTGCCGCCTTCCCCGCTGGATTAAGATGGCGCCTCCTGCGCTTTCTGCCTTTTTTGCTGCTGCCAGCGCTGTTGCTGGCGTTTTTATGCCTTGATGGCGACGCCCTATGGTCTTCGCGCACTTCCCCCCGTGCTGCTGCCAACGCCGCTCTCCGCGGTCCCCGTGGCAAACTGCAGCTCCTCGCGGCTTTCTGCGCTTCTAATTTCTTTTATTTTAATTACTGTTCTCGTCGTCAGAGCAGACCCTATGGGACACTTTCCTCCCTCTTCTCTGGTCTGTACGCTGCCCGGCTTCGTAGCACCGGCCGCGCCCTGTGTGCTCCACCCTCTCTCTCTCCTCTTCCCGACAACGCTGCTCGGCCCCGTTGAAAAGCCACTCGATCGAGCTCTAGCCCGCCGCAGCCCAGGAAGGATCAGTGTACTTACTACCTGCCACCAGCCCGATTAGCTGGAACACCATAGACTGGATAACCAAGCCCCGCTCTCGACAGCCTCTCCTGCAAATCTTTGAATTCGATGAATCAGAGGGCGGTTGCCCACAGTCGATGCCCGTTTCTTCTGGGTTTTTTTCTTTTTGGATTTCTTCCTTCTGGCCTCGACCTCGAGCAACTTCGCTTCAGGGATGGATCCCCGTGAGGTGGTGCAGAACTGTAGGGAAGTTCGGATCTGTTCGTCGCCAATGTAACGTCCGTGTGTAATTGAGACACGGACTGCAGAAGTTGGTTATAACAGGTGTTTACTGAATGGAGACAAAACTGGAACTACTATACAAAGTTACTGCACAGGCTTATATACAGGGGTGGTAACTACTGGTACTGCAGAATACAGGGGCTGCAGAATATAGTTCCTTCTTCAAGGTACATACACTACATGAACCACCCCAGTTGTATCCCTTAAGTTCATGTCTGTACCACACAGGTCCCTTGTCACATTATCACTACTGTGTGCTTCGTCACTTTGTGGCATTTCCCTCATCTCGTCATCCTCTCCGTCCCCTGAGGCTGAAAGGTCCCTGTGGTTTTCAGTAGGTGCCTCCTGTTTCTGTGAAACACTTTGCCGTTCTCTGTCATGACACTGTATGACCTGGGGGCGACCTGTTGTAGAACGGTGGTTCTTTTAGGCCATGACTCAAGCCCTTCAATGCGAACTATATCTTTCTCCTGTAGAGGCACTAGTGTAGTGGCTGTGCAGTCATGAAGTGTTTTTTGTTTCTATGTAGTTTCCGAGCCTTGTTTGCCCACACCTCATCTCTGTGGTCAGGTGTGACATAACTGGGAAGTCGTGTACGGATTTTCCAACCCAGTAAGAGCTCAGCTGGAGACTTGCCACTTGCTAGCGGGCCCGCCCTGTACGATATCAGGGCCAGATATGGGTCAGTGTTGCTGTGTGCTGCTTTCTTTAATAGTTTTTTCACAATCTGTACCCCCTTCTCCGCTTTTCCATTAGCCTGAGGATAGAGCGGACTGGAGGTTACATGATTAAACTCATACTCTGAAGCAAATGACTGAAACTCATGACTGGCATAGGGAGGGCCATTATCAGAGACCAGGGTTAGAGGGATGCCCTGCCTGGCAAAGATTGACTTCAGGTGAGTTATCACAGCTCTTGATGTGGTACTGGACAAGAGAGCCATCTCCGGATAATTGGAATAATAATCAATAGCTAACAAATAGTCTTTTCCTTCATAGTGAAATATATCAGTTCCGACCTTTTCACAAGGTTGTGATGGGAGCTCTGTGGTAATGAGGGGCTCTTTTGTTTGCTTGTAGTGATACTCCTGACATGTAGCACACTCGCTGATCAACTGGTCAATATCAGAGTTCATGTTTGGCCAGTAGAGTGCCTCACGTGCTCTCCTTTTTGACTTTTCTGCACCCAGGTGCCCTTCATGTATCCTGTTGAGCATTTCTCGTCACATAGAGGTGGGCACTACTATCCTGTCACACTTAAGCAGTCGTCCATTGACCACAGAGAGCTCAGACTGAATGTGATAATATTGTTTACATGACCCTTTCTTCCAGTCCTCTTGAAGATTTCTCATTACTTTACTCAGGACTGGGTCCTTTGATGTCTCTGTGACTATCACTGATAGTTGTTCCTGTGTGGCGGGCAATGCTGCGTAGACCATATCCACATGAAGAGCCACATCCTCTTCTGATTCACTGTTTTGTGTGGCGTAAGGCGCAGCCCTGGATAGTGTGTCTGCAATGAACATTTGTGTCCCTGGCACATATGTTAGCTCAAAATCGTAACGTTGAAGTCTCATCATTAGGCGTTGTATCCGTGGTGACATGTCACACAGATTCTTCTTTGCGATCCCTAGCAGTGGCTTATGGTCCGTTTCTAGGATAACCTTGGGAAGACCATAGATGTAGGTATGACATTTTTCACACCCAAATGCCAAGCCAAGGCACTCCTTCTCGATTTGCGCGTACCGGCACTCTGTAGCCGTCATGGAGCGTGACGCATACGCCACTGGTCGCCATTCTCCTTCATCTTCCTGTAGAAGGACAGCCCCTAATCCATTCTTAGAGGCATCTGTGGACACTTGCCCTCTTTTTAGGGCAGAAGAATTTCAGTAGGGGTTCACTTGCTAGAATGTGTAGCAGCCCCTTCCATTCTCTCTCATGTTCATGTCCCCATTGGAACTCTGTCTCTTGGTGCAGCAGTTTTCTCAGATGAACAGTTTTCACTGCTAGATTTGGAATGAATTTTCGTAGGTAGTTAACCATGCCAAGGGCCCGCTGAACCCCTTGCTTGTCCTTTGGTTTCTCCATGTCATGTATAGCCTTTACCTTTGACTTGTCTGGCTGAATCCCCTCTGAAGAGATCTTGTCTCCGAGGAATGTGATTTCATTGACACTGAACTGACATTTGTCTTTATTTAGTTTGAGTCCATACTGCTGTATTCTCTGAAGTGTTTTCTCCAGTCTGGTGTCGTACTCCCCCTGAGTGGAGCCCCATACTACCAGATCATCCACGTACACCCGCACTCCCTCCAGGCCCTCGATGATTTGCTCCATTGCTCTGTGAAAGATTTCTGGGGCGGAGCTAATACCAAAGGGCAGACGCTGGTAGGAGTATCGACCAAACGGGGTGTTAAAAGTGCACAGCTTAGCACTTTCTTCATCAAGTTTCAACTGCCAGAAACCATGCGAGGCGTCCATCTTGGAGAAGACTTTCGCTTCTGTCATTTCGCTGACTATTTCCTCTCTCTTTGGAATTTGGTAGTGCTCTCTTTTGATATTGGCGTTAAGGTCCTTGGGATCCATGCAGACACGCAATTTATCAGTTTTCTTTGAATTGACGCAGACCATGGAATTTACTCAGTCAGTCGGTTCCTCAATGTTCTTTATGACAGCTAGTCCCTCCATGTGGTCGAGCTCGTTCCTCAGTTTTTCACGGAGAGCCACTGGAACTCTCCTGGGTGCGTGAATCACAGGTTGTGCATCCTCTCTCAGTTTGATGGAGTATGTAAAGGGCAGTGATCCGAAACCCTGAAATACATCTGCATATTTGTGTGCTATCGTCTCATGAGTCAGATTTGTACTATCTTTGGGGGCACTCTGCACACAGTTCTGTTCATTGATAGTATAGACTCATTTTACCAAGCCCAAATCCACACAGGCCTTATCCCCCAACAGTGACACATGTCCTTCAGGCACTATAACAAAGGTCAAAGGGTGAATGTGATTTTTTACCTTAACATTCAGCCTACACGTTCCTTTTGTTTCAATGCTTTGTCCATTGTATGCCTTCAAAGACACCGTCTTGTTCAGTATTTTAGGTCGTACTTTGAGATTCCGTGCATCACTCCAACGTATGAGGTTTGCCTTAGCACCTGTATCTAGCTTAAAGGGAACAATGGTGCCATTTACCAGCAAGGGAGCTATCCAAATTTCAGTCTTTAGTCCTACAGAGTGCACTTCATTAGCATTTTTGCCCTGTTTTGACTCATTTTGCACCATTCCAACAAACAAAGTCTCTGCTCCTGTCTCTTCAGTCTCAATAGCATGCACTGTCTTTTTACCTTCAGTTTTCTCTTCCCAAAAACACATCTTGGCAAAGTGATTCCTGCCTTTACATTTTGCATAGTTCTTCCCATAAGCAGGACACTGTCTGGCTATGTGTTTATTACTGCATCGTCTGCATTCGTAAGGCGTCATTGTCTTGCACTCCGTGGGCCCTCTTGTGCCCCAGGGCGCTCCCACCCGCTGCTGTGCTGCTCCCTTCGAAAGTTTTCGCGTGCATGGCTGAGAGTTCACTAGCATGACATAGTTTCACTGCTGCATCCAAATTTAGGTCATTGTCTCTAAACATTCTCTCCCTCACCTTCTTGTCAAGTATTCCAAAAACGACTTGATCGCGTATCATCGATTCCTTCAGGTCCCTAAAGTTGCATGTTTGTGCTTTTATTTTCAAGTCCATCAAAAAAACATCAAAGGATTCTCCTTGCTTTTGCACGCGGGAGCGAAACACGAATCTCTCATACGTTTCATTCTTTTTTGGAGTGCAGTATTCGTCGAACCATTCTATCACCTTGTCCAGATCATTTTTATCATCTTTGGCTGCAAACATAAATGTATTAAACATAAATGTATTGAAGACACGCCAATCTTCATCCACATTTCCTTCTAGTTGCAGGCTAGCCGGAGGTTTTATTCCTTCCATTGTTGTAGTATGTCCTTATCGTGAGTTCTATAAATCCTGGTACCATGTAATGTTATCTTAATAATGTAATTACGAGTCTCCCAAGCAGTTGTAGTGGAGTGCCATTTATTCAGTCCTGACTCTGTGTCTCCTAGTACAGTACCATGGCCAAGATGGCATCGGATCCCGCCCCCGGATATGACATCAGCCGTCAACCAGCTGTCAATCAAACCCCGCTGTCTTTACGACAGCTACGTATTATGTCCGTGTATAATTGAGACACGGACTGCAGGAGTTGATTATAACAAGTCTTTACTGAATGGAGACAACCTGGAACTGAAACTACAGAAGCCTGCTAGGGCCTTTTATACAGGGGTGGTCACTGCCGGTACTGCAGTCTAAGACCAGTTATTCCCTTAAAGGTACATACACAACACTACGGTTATCCATACACCAGGTAGGTGCGTACTTTTCTTGCAGATCGGAGGCATTCACATGCGGGAAGCCTCCGACCACAATTTCAGGTCCATTATCAATTTCCCTTTTCATTATTTAGCCTGTTTTTAATTTCCCCATCGTGTTGTAGTTCCCTACTGCCACAACAGCCTCTAGTTTCAGCATCTTATTTCTAATACTTCTAGTGTTCACATATAAGCATCTTAATGTGGATTTGTTATGTCTTAATCTCCCAGTGCCTGGGCCCCTGTACATCTATGTCTTTCTGGGTTACTGTGTCTATACTCGCCTGTTTACTACTTTCTACCCTACGATTCATTTTATCTGGGATCTGGTTATATACCCGTTCGTTCCTCCCCCACCCCCCACCCACCTATCTAGTTTAAATGATTTTCAATTTGCTGCTTCAATATTCATTCCGTATCTCTTCTATTTGAATAAGATCCAACCCCTCTTTACTGTACTAGTCCTTTTTGTTCTGGTAATGTTCCCAGTTATTTATGAAGATAACATTGTTATTGTGACCCAGGATGCCAGCCATTTATTTACATTCTTTATTTTATTATTAAATTCCTCTCCTTCCCGAACACTTGAACTATCCCAAAGAACAATACTTTGTATCCCTTATCTTTTGAGTTTTGAGGCAGTCCTCGTGTATGTTCCTTTTAAGGCTCCTATTTCTTCCTATGTCATTAACCCATAAATGAGCTGCCATCCCAGGGCCTGGTCCTAACTCCTTCAGTATCCCTTATAACTTTTCTCAATGTGCACTGCTCCAGCTTCAGTTAGACAACTCACATTCTGTGGGCCTTGCCTCTTTGACACGTATGGCCATCTAATTATTCTGTTACTCTCTAATCAGTTATTTTCCCATTTATTTGCCCAGAACAACCAAACAATGCTTCTTTCCTTGTTGGACTAGAAACATTCTGATATGAAGCAATTGTTTTGACCACATGCATTACCTTCATTTGTCTATCTTGGGATGGCTAAAATCACCCAATATTATAGCTTGGTTGTTCAGTATATCAGTGAAATATATGCAGATCTCCACCTATATCTCAACCCCACTGTTTAATGTCCTGTAATGGACACCAGAAATTGTACCATTTTCCTTCCTATTTCTTTATTCATATGGAATCTGTCTTAACACCCCCAGGAGATCCTTACAAGCTTGCACTGATAGAATCCTTCACTAACATGGCCACTCAACCCCCTTCCTGAAAATATCGGCCCGGATTTTGCGGTTAGCAGCGAAGTAATGGTGCTCGCTGCTGACCTCCAGGAAAGCTGTTCACAAAGATCTAGCGATCTCTGTGGCATTGATTTCACCTCTCCCGACGTTAACTTGAATCTGGCACCAAGTCTAGGGGATGTCCAGCAACAGTAATGTCATCAAGCTGGCTAAGCAGCCAATCACATTGAAGAGTTCTCACAGATCACAAACCAGGAATTAAAATGCACAGATTTTCCTTCACTTTTTAATCATTTTACAGAGTGTGAAATAAATATTGGGAGATACACATGGGATTAAGGTAGAAGCTGAAATAAGCTTTTTTAAAAAAGAATATTATTTAAAAAAACATGGAATTATTATCATCATAGAAATATTTGGCATTCCACAAATATCGTTTTTCAGGGCCAGAACAGTTGTTCAGCTGTAATTATGACTCAGTACAGCATTAAAAACCCAGTTACACCTCATTCAACGAGGCTTAACTTTTTATGGGGTTTTTAAGAGCAATATTCCAGTGTAAAAGCTCATGTTCTCATCAGTTCAGTGATTTCAGTTGATTGCCGGCTATGGGGAGTTCAACAGCGCGCCCTGTAGAGGAGCAGGGAATGACCGACAGAAACTTCTGGATTTCCGTGTTTAACTGCGCATGTGCATATTTCAGAAGTTGCTGTCAGATTCACAGTTGTAATAACGGCGAGCGCTGACAGCTTTGCCATCACTACAACCACAAATTCTGGGCCATTATAACCAGGAATATTAAATTCCCAATCCCACCCAAACTTAAACCGTGCCTCTGTTATAGCTATTGTATCATATCCCTCTTTGTTTGGAATCCTGACTCCAATTTTTTTTGTAACATTGATTCTTATTTTCTTGGGTTTTCTTAGTTAATTTTTTGATATCCCTTCCCCCATCTAAAACATGTTTTTATCTCCTACCTTATAGCCATTTCTCCTCTGATAGACATTGGAATTTATAATGGGAAAATCGACAATAGGAAGAAAGATTTTGAAGACAGGAAGTGCACTTCAAGATAACATTGTTATATATATATTGCTAGCTATTTCTTACAGCAGTAATATGCTAACCCCAAGCCCCAAACCAACAGAAAGAAACATTTGGAGGGAAAAATTCAGTACCTTGGTGTAGTGTATGTATCTTTAAGAGGAACTATGTTTTTGAAGCCCTTGTATACTGTAGTACCAGTAGTGACCACTCGGTATATAAGCCTGTGTAGCGTCTTGTGTTGTTAGTTCACCTCCAGACTTTGTTCAGTAAACACTTGTTAAATCAACTCCTGCATTCCATGTCTCCATTAACACACGGGTCTAACAGTGGCGACGAGTTCGAAACGAACTTACCTGCAATTCGGCAGCACCTCAAGGGGATCAATTCCTCAGACGAAGGTCGAAGCCAGAAGCAAGAAAAAAAAAACAACTCAAAGAAACTCGAAAACGAGGGCCAGGCTTGGTCTCCAGTCTGTGGTTTCCCCAGCTAAACGGGCTGGTGGCAGGTAGTGCACTGATCCTTCCTGGGCTGCGGCGGGCTAGAGCTCGATCGGGTGGCTCTGCAACGGGGCCGGGCAGCGAGTCGGGAAGCAGAAGCAAAGAGAGAGAGAGGGTGGAGCACTCAGGGCGCGGCCGGTGCTGCAAAGCAGGTCGGCGTTCGGACCGAGCAGAGGGAGGGGAAAGTCCCAGAGGGTCCGCTCCACGACGGGAACGGTTCTCCAAGTAACGTAGAAACTATTGAAGCGATATATAAAAAAAATAGAAATACCGCGAAAAGCTGCAGGTCGCAACGGGAACCGTGGAGAACAGCGTTGACAGCAGCGGCAGCGGCGGGAAAGCACGGGAGGTGCCAGCTTAACTCGGCGGGGAAGAAAGAAAAGCGCGGGAAGCGCCATTTTAGATTTTCAAGATGCCGAAGACTGGCAATATTACTGCTTTCGATAGTGATATAGAAGATTGGACCACATATGTGGAAAGAGTGGAGGTATATTGCAAGGCGAATGAAGTAGCGGATGATAAGGCATCGGTACTTCTAAATCTGATGGGCACAAGGACATACGGGCTGTTACGAAACTTGATCACTCCAGCCAAACCGATGGACAAGAATTTTAAGGAGATTGTTGATACCTTACAGGAGCACTTGAACCCAACACCGCTGCTGATAACGGAACGATTCAAATTCTTCAGGAGGAATCAGCACAAGAATGAAAGTAACGCTGATTACCTAATCAAATTACGAAAGCTGTCAAAGCACTGCCAATTCGGGGCAGGACTGGCAGATTCTCTACAAGACAAATTCGTCTGCGGTCTCCTAAGCGAAGGAACACAGAAAAGACTACTTTCTGAGAAAGATTTGACACTGGACAAGGCTTTCAGTGTGGCTGTATCATGCGAAGCAGCAGCAAGAGGAGCTGCAGAGATACAGCAAAAGCCACAGGACTTCGGCACCCATGAAATTACATGGGGTTTCGAGAGATGTTATCGCTGCGGCAGATCCACCCATGACCAGAAGGACTGCTGGTTCAAGGACAAAGCATGCAGGCAATGCGGAAAGATGGGACACATTGCACGTGTATGCAGATCTGGAAAGAAATCCGCTGACAGTAAAAAGGTCAATAAGGAAAAGTACAGAAAGGTACAAATGATGACGGACAGTAGCTCCGAAGACCAGAAGAGCAATAGCGACTCCGGAAACAAGAGACTAAGCTGTCTCAAATTACATAATGTAATTGCCAAAGAAGATTACCAGACCATTTGGGTTACCCTCACGATAGCGGGGTCCCCAGTCAAAATGGAGCTAGATGCAGGATCAGCTCTGACCGTCATGAGTCGACGGGATTACGAGCGGCTATTTCTGCATATACCTTTGAAAGACACATCCATTATCTTGAAGACATATACGGGGCAGAAAGTATACCCCAGAGGGAAAATAAGGGTGCCTGTTGTATACAACGGCAAGGAAATACAGAAGTTGTATTTATACGTTCTGCAAGATGGTGGTCCACCGTTGTTGGGACGTGAATGGATCAGAAAGATACGTTTAGACTGGCACTCCATTCAGGCACTGACGGTGACCAGTAAGAAAAAAAACGATGATGACGTCATACCTGGACGATTAAAAGAAATCTTGGCTAACGCCAAAGAAGTGTTTCAACAGGAACTAGGAACCCTGAAAGGCGCCACCGCCTCAATAAAAGTGGAAGATGCGGCAATTCCCAAGTTTTTTAAGGCAAGGCCGGTGCCATACGCAATTCGTCCAGCCGTCGAGGCAGAGCTGGAGAATTTGGAAAAAGCAGGCGTGTTATCCAAGGTAGATTGGAGCGAGTGGGCAACACCCATCGTCCCGGTCATGAAGAAAATGTTGAATAATGATAAATCTGAAGAACAGAGAAAAGTTTGCATCTGTGGGGACTTCAAGGTGACTGTAAACCCGGTTCTTCACACGGTACAGTATCCTCTTCCGAGGATAGAAGATATTTTCGCCTCACTATCCAGAGGGAAACGTTTCACCAAAATTGACTTAGCACAGGCATATCTACAGATGGAGGTTGAGGAGGCCTCTAAAAAGTATCTCACGATAAACACACACAAAGGCCTGTACCAGTACAATCGACTGGTTTTCGGAGTGGCATCAGCTCCGGCTATCTGGCAAAGAGCTATGGAGCAAGCCCTGCAAGGGATTCCGGGGACTCAATGCTACCTAGATGACATCCTTGTAACAGGAGAAAACGACAACGAGCACCTTGCCAACTTGGAGCAGGTGCTCACGAGGCTGAGAGAACGGGGCCTATGAGCAAATCGCCCCAAGTGCGAATTTTTCCAGAAACAAATATCACATTGTGGCCATGTCATTAACGAAGAAGGGTTGCATAAGTCACCTGAAAAAATTGAAGCGGTCGTAAAGGCCCCAGTGCCTGAAAATGTCTCACAATTAAGGTCGTTCCTGGGATTAGTAAATTACTATCATAAATTTTTACCAAACTTGTCGACGGTTCTGCACCCGCTTAACGCACTGCTACAAACGGGAGTAGTTTGGAAATGGAGCGAAGACTGTAAACGTGCGTTCCATAAATGCAAAGGCTTGATCACGTCCAGGGAAGTGTTGGCTCATTACAACCCATCACTGCCAATCAGACTGGCGTGCGATGCATCCCCTTACGGCGTGGGAGCGGTATTATCGCATAGATTCCCTGATGGCTCGGAGCGGCCGATAGCTTTTGCGTCACGCTCATTGAACTCAGCTGAGCGTAACTATGCCCAGATCGACAGGGAGGCACTCAGCCTGGTGTGGGGGGTGAAGAAATTCAACCATTACCTACACGGACAAAAGTTTACCTTGTTGACTGACCATCAACCCCTCGTCTCCATATTCAACCCTAAAAAGGGCGTTCCCATTATGACAGCGCAAAGGCTACAGAGGTGGTCCCTTTTCCTAGGGGCACACCAATATGACATAGAATACAAAGGAACAAAACAGCATGGGAATGCTGACGGGTTATCGCGCCTACCGTTGCCAACGGTGGAAGAGGCGCCTACAGTGGACCCAGTGGAGATATTCCACTCGACCATAGTGGAATGTCTACCGGTGACAAATTCTACCATTGAAAAGGAAACGCGAAATGACCCGACTCTCTCACGAGTCTACGATTTAATGGTGAAGGGATGGCCAGCACATGGCGAACCACTGTTACCAGCATTCTCGCAAAGAAGAGAACAGCTGTCAGTGTGCCAAGGAACCTTGATGTGTGGATCCAGAGTGGTGATTCCACCCAAACTCAAGGATAAAGTGCTAAAGGAGCTTCATGAGGGGCATCTGGGTGGAGTGAAAATGAACAACTTAGCCAGAGCGTTTGTGTGGTGGCCAGGTATCAATGGAGACATCGAAGAAATGACCAAGAGCTGTCTAGGATGCCAGAAGGTCCAAAACGCCCCACCACAAGCCCCTCTACATCCATGGGAGTGGCCCTCATCTCCATGGCAAAGGGTACATATCGACTTTGCTGGTCCATTTATGGACTCAATGTTCTTAATCGCGGTGGATGCACACTCCAAGTGGCCGGAGGTAATAAAGATGTCCTCCACCACCACGGAAAAAACCATCACAGTATTAAGGACTATATTTGCCAGGAATGGGCTGCCTGAACAGATCTGTTCTGATAATGGACCGCAATTTGTATCCGAAGAATTCAGGAAGTTCTTAAAAAACAATGGGGTTAAGCACTACACGTCCGCCCCATACCATCCCGCCACCAATGGATTGGCTGATAGGTTTGTCCAGACCTTCAAGAAGGCCATAAAGGCCATGGGTAATGAAGACATAAATCTACAACATAAGGTAGATAACTTCTTGTTTGCATACAGGAATGCAACACGTGGTTACAAACCAAACCCCCGCCATGATGTTTTTCAATAGAAGACTAAGATGCCGGCTGGATTTGGTCAAGCCAAACGTCAGAAGGGACGTAGAGAACCGGCAATTTCAAAGCATGAATGAAAGGCCAACTAGAACCTTCCAGATAGGTCAACCAGTTTTGGCCCGGGACTACCGTACAGAGAAATGGCAGCCTGGAACTATTTGCACACGACTCGGACCGCTGATGTATACCGTGGACATTGGAGAAAGCATAATAAGGCGCCATGCTGACCAGATCACAGAGTCATCCGAAAAAGGACAACCTACACCACAACTCTATACGCCTAGTGATGAAGCAGAGATACCCATAGTATCTACCTCCGATCCGGTGATACTGGAACCAGATGAACCCGACACTAGCATTGCAGCCGAATCGACCTTGCCAAAAGAACCTACTGCACCACTGAGGCATTATCCGGACCGAGTCAGGAAGCCTCCAGAGAGACTGAATTTGTAATTGATTAACTTCAGCAAATGTGTATATTATTGTTCTTGTAAAAATGTTATTTAATGATTACTTAAAATGTTATGTACTATTTATCTAAAAGGGGAGGAATTGTAGTGTATGTACCTTTTAAGAGGAACTATGTTTTTGAAGCCCTTGTATACTGTAGTACCAGTAGTGACCACTCGGGTATATAAGCCTGTGTAGCATCTTGTGTTGTTAGTTCACCTCCAGACTTTGTTCAGTAAACACTTGTTAAATCAACTCCTGAATTCCGTGTCTCCATTAACACACGGATCTAACACTTGGCACCTTCCGTTAGCACCAGCAGATGGCGCTAACGGGGTGCTAGAGCATTATCACCGGGACGCGGTGAATCGAGCGCTGCACGCCAAACCCCCGCCCCCACCCCCCGCAGCGCCGCCAGTAACAGTTATCGCCGGGAGCCTCAACGCCAGGTGGATCATGACGTCAGTGAGTATGCAACGCTCATTGACCGCCCAATCTGCAAAATTGATTGTTGCCACCTACCTTAGCACATGGAGTAAACAGCGACAGGGAGAGCCAGCATGAAACACCAGGAAGCCAGCTCCAAGGACATTATTTAAATAGATCATCAGTAATGACTCGCAGCTGTCAGGTTAGTGGAGTTTCAGTGGTTTCTTGTCAGTTTCACTTCGTCCAACAGTTTCATTCAGTAATTTAAAGGTTCTTTTGTATCTTCTTGTTAGGCAGAAGAAGATAGTGATATCAGGGGTGTTGTGGCAACTAAAAAGTAGCTACATTTATTCTTAAAAAAATCAAACTGCTACACTTGGTTACATTAATGGGTGCTGTACTGGCAGTCGACCTCGCCCTCCAGGATCTACGGTGGAGGGAGCGGAGGCAGCGAGAAAGACTGGTACATGTGCCCAGAGGGAGGAGGAGGGCCATCAGGGCTCTCAACAGGAGGCCTTACCCTCCGAGGGTATTCCGAGAGCATTTCTCCTAGCTCCAATTAAGCGAGGAGCAGTGTATTAGAAGGCTCCGCTTCACTAAGGAGGTAGTCATGGAACTGTGCCACCTCCTGCAACCAGACCGCGAGCCTCAGATCAGGGCAACCACGGCTCTCAGTGGCAGTCAAGGTCACCATCGCCCTCAATTTCTTCGCTAGTGGATCCTTCCAGTCTGCAACAGGAGACATAGCTAATACCTTGCAGTTCGCCATCCATTGCTGCATCCGGGAGGTCACAGAGGCTTTCTACAGTAGAAGGGACTATATTTCCTTCCCCATCACCAGAGAGAAGCAGGACGAGCGTGCAATTGGCTTTGCCAGGATATCGGGATTTCCCGTGGTACAGGATGCCATTGACTGCACCCACATGGCTTTGCAGGCACTGCAAAAAAATCCTGAGATCTTCCGTAACCGCAAAGGCTACCACTCACTTAATGTGCAGTTGGTGTGTGACCATAAACAGCGAACCCTCAATATCAATGCCCGCTATCCTGGCAGCAGCCACAATGCCTTCATCCTGCGCCAGGCCAGTGTGCCAGCACTCTTCCAGCCACCACACCAAGCTCACGACTGGCTGGTTGGAGACAAGGGCTAACCGCTCTCCATCTGGCTCATGACTCCCCTCTGCAACCCCAACGCTCCTATCCAGCAGTCATACAATGAGAGCCATGCTGCCAGCAGGAACTTCAGCAAGCAGACCATCGGCCTGATGAAGCAACGGTTCTGCTGCCTTGACCGCTCAGGTGCCCTCCAGTACTCAGCTGAGTGGGTGTCCCATTTCGTGGTGATCTGCTGCATGCTCCACATCTTGGCCATCATGCGGGCCCAGCCCTTGCCACCAGGGACTGCGGGACCACCTCAGGAGGAGGAAGAGGAGCGAGGGAGGAGGCAGCCACTCAATTGGCCTTCCAGAAGGGCGGTCTGTGATCACCTCAACAGACTGCAGTTCAAATGAATTAAACTCCCGATCCCCATTGCTCATCACATCCCTATCATTCTATTCCTGTTGCAGGCCATATCACAGCACAAAGCTGAAATGAGACACACCACAAAAGAAAACAAACTGAATTAATAAATATATCAAAAATCAGTGAACACATATTTACAGCAGCATTATTACCTATTCACCCTTGTGCAATCCCTCAGTGGCTGTAGCAGGGCTGGTGGAAGGCTGCTGTGTGTCCATGCGGGAGACTACAGGTGGTCTTACTGGAAGGCCCGACTGTAGACTGCACCACCTCAGCATGGGCAGCAGCAGTCTGGGCTGGCTGGATGACAGGCAGCGACAAGGGCAATGGCAGAGGGGCAGTGGTGGGAGCAGGAATACTGTCATCGTGAGAGAGGACAGCAGGTTCCTGCTCCACTGTCCCACTCCTATTCCCCCAGGGCAGTGCCTCAGCATCGCTAGCAATATTTTGGAGCACAGATTGCTGGCCTGCTGCAACACTGTGAAAGCCTTGATCGACGGTGGTAGACCCAGCCACGATGTCAGCAGTCAGGCTTGCGTGGCATCAAGCTGAGACTGCATGAAAACAGTCTGAGATTGGATACCATGAAGCATAGACTTCATTACAGCACTAAGACGTTGCGTCGCCTCCGCCTGTGCTGTAATGAAAGCGGCAAGATTGCCCATCACACGCGGCATCAGGTCTGGGTCGCCACGGTCTCTCTGGGAGTCTATCATCCTTTGCAGACTGGAAATAATGGGCTCCATGGTGTGCGCAGAGCATTGTGCAATGTTGGAGGGGGACTCCTCCACGCTCCTTACCATTGCCGAGAGGCTCTCGGGAACACTTGCCATTGCACCTATGATCTCCGTGTGCATGCTTATCACCCTTCTTCTAAAGGCCTCCCCATAGAGGTCCTCATCTGAATCCTGTGCAGCAGAACTCGTGTGTGAACCTGCTCTCTGGGGAGCTGGCCCCAGAGCTACCCTTTCCCCCTGGCCTTGCTGCAGCCCACTCGTCCCCAGTGCATCACCCTGTGCAGATCCCGCTACTATACTAGCCTATAAAGAACGCTTAATGCCAGTATCTGAGTTGATGCCTGCGGGTGAAACTTGCAGTGACGCGGTGTGTTCTTCCTCCTCCTCTTCTCCCGCGTTGCTGTCTACGGTGCCCTCAGGGACAGGCTGCTCAGGTGCTTTATCTGAAAGCATATAGGCACAAGAGTCTGGTTCAGGTGAGGGGAGGGGGTCAGGAAGGGAGAAATGCACGCATACAGCTTGATTAGCTGGAAAGTGCAAAATGCTTGTGGGGTGAGGGGGAAGTGGGATGTGAGAAGGAGTAGTAGGGATGAACATATTGTTGTCCCCAACAGGGTCAACACCACCGGTGGCCACGGTGCCCAATAATCTGCAGCACTCGATTCTCCAGCACAGACAGTGGTTGGGTGTCTGCTTGTCCCCTGCCTGTGTGCTCCTATTCCCTCCTGCTGTGCATCACCTTGGCCTGCAAAAGAAAGGAAAGTATATGAGTGAGTGTGGAGCAATGTGTTTGGGTGATGTGCCTGCCATAGTTGAATAGCTGTCATTGTGTGCAAGGTGTGAGATGTGGGTATGAGTGTTGGTAGGTAGAGATTGTTCATGGTTGAGTGCTGGGGGTGTGGTGCTTTGGGCAGTGTGTGAAGACTGTGGTTCAGATGGTTGTTTGTAGCATTTGTTGAAGCATTCACTCACCCTGCCCACCTGAGTGAGGTCAGTAAATTTCTTTCTATACTGTGTGGGGGTCCTGGGGACCACAGTGCTGCCTGAGACATGCTGCGCTACCTCCCTCCACATAGTGAGGGCCTCCTGCCACTTGCCAGGTAGAGCACTGCCCTCCATCTCTCTACAGTGAACACCAACGCCTCCAATGCTTAATTGCAGAACCTGCAGGCTCTCTCCCTGGGGCATGGATCTGCCATGAGTACAGCTGCTTCAGTTCTCCTTTCCTTGTCCTGTTGCTGCTTGCTGAGGCAGCTGCACAGCCAGTAATGCTGAGAATGAGGTTTTGCAGCATCAATGACCCTCCCCTTTAAGTACCAAAAAAACCTGTGGCAGTCATGACTTGCAATTAGACTACACCTGATATTGGTCCACCCTTTTAGTGTAACGCCAATGAGCTTGGGCTTTAAGACTTGATTTAGGACTCCAATCATTTTTTTGAGCAGTGAACACAAATTTTGCATGCAGTCTAAAGCATTCACGCCTGGTGCTAATTCTCCAACTTATTTAGTGACAACGCCCATTCCTGGGCTATAATGAATTTCTAGCCCTTGGTGTTCTGAATTGCCTCAACCAAAAGGTAGGTGGGGTTTCTCTATGTTTCAGATGTCTTCATCAATAATGGGAACCAAAGAAGTTAAATGTGATGGCGTATGAGATTATTGCGTATAATTACATTTGCTTTGTAAGTGGCTTCATTTATTTCTGGTTACCAGTTCAATTAACTACTGTCATATAATCTCCAGACAGCCATTTGTCTTTAAGTGTAATTTAGATAGGAATTATCTTGTTTAAAGTTAAACTTCAGGCTATTATTGATAGGCAATTAGAACTGAGAACATTTCTTATTATATAATGGGGATATCATTATTCTTACAACTGTCAAATTCAGAATAATATCAAAACTGCAAGTTCTCTCAGATCCTGTACAATTGTTTCATAGCCTCATTTTGCAGCATTGCTAGGTGAAAATGAAAGGAGCTGTATGTTTTAATTTGTTATTGGTGGTAAATTTAATGATGATGTAATCTGGCAAATAATAATTTTTTAAAAACTTGAACCAATTAGATGCAATGCCCCCTAAGCTCCACACTGTTTCTGGAGCCTAAAATTGAGCTCACTCGCTTTACTGGGCAACAAATGGAGGTTGAAGTTTTTTCACAGTTTTTCCATCCTGAAATCGAATCACTGAAATTTCCTAATGCAATTTCGCCTTTCTCACAATCTACCTGCCAACTCCCCATGCAACTGTCCCCGGGGAACAGATAGGGTAGATAGAGAGAAACGATTTCCACTTGTTGGGGTGTCTGGGACTAGGGGGCATAGTCTAAAAATTAGAGTCAGACCTTTCAGGAGTGAAATTAGGAAACACTTCGACACAAAGGTGGTAGAAGTTTGGAACTCTCTTCTGCAAACAACAATTGATTCAGCTTCAATTGCCAATTTTAAATCTGAGATTGGTAACTTTTTGTTAACCAAAGGTATTAAGGGATATGGGCCAAAGACGGGTATATGGAGGTAGGTCACAGATCAGCATGATCTCATTGAATGGCAGAACAGGCTTAAGGGGCTCAATGGCCTACTCCTGTTCCTAGGTTCCTAACTGATTTGAATTGAATATATTTAAATGAGGGTCAGCGGCACTGCAGCCCCAAGTTTCCTGGTTTTACGTTTACAATGCATAGGGGTAAGTTAGACTGAGAAATATTATGGTGCAGCTATTGCCAGGATCAGCTGAGACTTGTGGTAATGAGGAGTTGGTGAGCCTGAAGATTACTGAAAATTTGATAGCGATTTTACTGCAGCTACAGAGAGATTTTAATTTTGTGTTTTGTTTTGAGCACAGGCATTCTTGGACTTACTTCTGATTGCCTTTAATATCCACACCTCAATTTAATGGGCTGGATTGTGCTGTAGAAGTGACGGTGAGGATAACAGCGCTCACCATTATTAAAGTGTAAATTGGACAACAACTTCCAGCGACTGCAAATGTGCAGTTAAATGCGGAAATCAGGAAGTTGCCATCCGAGTTGCCCTGCTCCTCCAGAAGCAGTGGGAGAATGGTATCTCATGGAATCATAAAAATTTACAGCACAGAAGGAGGCCATTCGGTCCATTGTGTCTGTGCCAGCCGAAAAAGAGCTATCCAGCTTAATCCCACTTTCCAGCTCTTGCTCCATGGCCCTGTAGGTTATAGGACTTCAAGTCCATATCCAAGTACTTTTTGAATGCAAGTTGGATATGCACTTGAAGGAAGCATGAAATTACAAAGAGATATTAATAGATTAAGTTGAATGGGCAAAACTTTGCATGGAAAAGTCCAAAGATGTGCGGGTTAGGTTGATTGGCTATGATAAATTGACCCTTAGTGTTAGGGGGATTAAATACGTGGGGTTACAGGGATAGGGTGGGACATGTGTTGGTGTAGGGGTTACGGGGATCGGGTGGGATATGTGTCGGTGCAGGCTCGATGGGCCGAAATGGCCTCTATCTGTACTGTGGGGTTTCTGTGATTCTGTGAAATACATGGAACGGCGTGAAGTTGCTGTACTTATGTGCTATATACCTACTAAACTCACCAGAAAAAATAAGGGCTTGTCCATTCAAGTGTAGGTACATTAATAACGGAGTGATGAGCAGTGTTCCCTTTAAGCTGCATGGCCGCGCAATGCTCTGCAGCTCCCGCACAGCCAGTGAGCCGGCTTTTAAGTAGGGAAAACCGCACTTATGAGGTATTTTGAATGGGCCGCGCACCCCAAAAGAATTCAAGGGAACATTGGTGATAAGTCTTAATTACTGCCAAACAACCTCTCTGGCACTGAAAATTAGTGTGGAGTCTCATTCCTTCAGATTTTAATTATTGTTGAAGATTTTTAAAATAAAACAATTTAAATTAATTTTTTATTTTTACTTTTTCTTTCTGTCTCTTTTATCTCTCTCTCTTAATCCAAAATTTCATTCCTCTCTTTATTTCACTTTCTGTACCTGATTTGACATTGAATTAAATATTCTCACTGGCATTTCCTGGTTCAGACTCTGCACTGCTCATTAACAATTCTTCAATCTGATTGGTTAAGGAGATACACAGTTGCTTCCCCTGTTCCCACAGGTCCCAGATCCCTTACAGAGGGCGCTGCACCATCTTGGTCCTCTAATCACAGCAAGTTCCAGTGCAAAATCCCATAGAAAATCTGTGGGTGTGTGAAAGTGTAATGAACGGCTGGTGTCGTTCGTTTGCTGCTGAGAGCAAAATCCAACCCAATGTCGCATCCAAAGGACAGCACTTCCCACAGTGCAGCATTCTTTGAACTTTACACTGGTGTGTTAGCCTAGAATATGTGCTTGAGCTCTGGTTTGGGACTCAAACCCATAACTTTCTGAGGAAAAGGCGACTGTGGTAGCAACTGTGCCAAGATGGCACAATGTGGTTTAGTGATGGATGTGATAGGTTCACCATTAAATCACATCACTCCGGCTGGCCTTCATATAAGGCATCAATTCCCTAATGTTTTTAGGGAAAGAGTGAAGGTACATTACATGCATTTTTTTGCATTCAAAATAGTACATATGACTTCCTCAGAATGGAAATTGTTTTGCAAGTAAGTAAACGCCAAAAAGTATGGTGTGCTAATTATGATTCAGTGTTGTTAGAAATGTGTTTATTAAAAAACTGCACTAAACACATACAGAAGATAAATCATGGACCAAATGCTCAAGGGTCATAATGAAATATTGCAATACATTTTAAAATCTAATGCAGCCTGATGATTTGTTTTTCCCTATCTGGTACTCTCTTTATATTAAAGGAACACTTTCAGTACTATGTAGATTAAAATACATTTGAATGTTTTGGATTTATTCTAGTTACCAGTAGATATCCATGTGCTCATGTTTTATAACTGTAGCGGTGTTTATGCCATGTAAGGGATAAAATCAAAGCCATTGATTTACAGTGACTGAATTTTTATTAATTGGCTTTCTTTATTACTGGTACTTTGAGGATTCAATTCTGTAAATCTGTCCAGTATATAGTTAGAAGATGGACTGGGGTGGCACGCGAGGTTTGGCTCATGGTGGATTCCTGGAATTGCCAGCATGTAGGAAAGTAAGAGGGGGAGGGCATAGGCCGACAACACATGGGGAGGGGCAGTTGTGGGCAGCCTTGGTCTGTAACTTAGAGATCTCTGCAAATATTAAATTTAGTGCTTCGTGATTGTTTCTTGGAAGAGTATCTCTGTGTTTGTTTGCCTCTCTCTCTTCTGCTCTCTCTCTCTTGCACACTGTCTCACAAGTGTTAGTAATTAGAATGACTACATTTTCCATCAACAAAACAGTGTATGTATTACAGTAAGGCTGTGGGGTTGGGGGTAATCTCGGTTCTCCCACCTCCCACCCCACTTTCCTTCTCAATGGCCTCAGAGCATCCGTAGAAACCTGGTGTTGGGCCGCATTGTGGGATACCGGATCTAGTCTGAAGGTTGAAGAGCCAAGATCTAATTTTAACATTTTCTATCCCTCTAGGGCAATCTTCAGGCCTCTAGGCCTTCTGGCTCCTCCCCTCCAGCAGCAAGAGAGTCCTGATATTGGCAGCCAGGAGTATATCTGTAGGCATCTCAAGGCTGCAACTACATGCCTTTTTCCATCCCCCTCCTGATCCCTGTGTAAGTCCTCCCCAGGATGCACACCTGTGCCAGAAGTGTGCATGTGACGTGCAATTGTGGACACACCTCCCCTTTCAGCTGCGGTGCACCTCAGGTATGCTTAGGGCTACCAACTCTGGTTAGATGTATTCATGGAGGTTTCATCATATGACCTCCCACCTCAAACGGCTCCATGCAGTCAAACTGCCTTTTTTCACCATCATCACCAATATTTTTAAAACTAATAAATGAAAGTGTTCAAATAAAATGTAAAAAAAGGCTTTTGTTTAATGCCCCAATGCTTTTTTTCTCAGACTGCTCGCAGCAGTGACCAGGAGATTAATCTTTAATTTTTAGAAACTCAAGAACAATCCTTGGGGGGGTTGGCAACCATAGGCATGCTGTGTTTGTCGGGCATGCAACAGAAACCCAAAGAGAAAAAAATTGCCTTCCTTTCCTTTCCTTTCCTTTTTGAAGCTCATTCTTGGTAGAAAGCTATTTATGCTCTGTAGCTGTGCTGTATAACTATTTAGTGTACCTGTTTATCTTGCATGTACCTTTGATGCCCTAACTCATAGAAACATAGAAACATAGAAGATAGGAGCAGGAGTAGGCCATTCAGCCCTTCGAGCCTGCTCCGCCATTCAATGAGATCATGGCTGATCATCCAAATTCAGTACCCTGTCCCTGCCTTCTCCCCATATCCCTTGATCCCTTTAGCCTCAAGAAATATATCCAACTCTTTCTTGAATATATTTAATGAACTGGCCTCCACCGCCCTCTGTGGCAGAGAATTCCACAGGTTCACCACTCTCTGGGTGAAGAAATTCCTCCTCATTTCAGTCCTAAATGGCTTACCCCTTATCCTTAGACTATGACCCCTGGTTCTGGACTCCCCGGCCATCAGAAACATCCTTTCTGCATCTAGTCTGTCCAGACCTGACAGAATTTTATAGGTTTCGATGAGATCCCCTCTCAATCTTCTAAACTCCAGTGAGTATAAGCCCAATTCACACAATCTCTCCTCGTACGTCATTCCTGCCATCCCAGGTATCAGCCTGGTGAATCTTCGCTGCACTCCCTCCATGGCAAGAACGTCCTTCCTCAGGTAAGGTGACCAAAACTGCACACAATACTCAAGGTGCGGTCTCACCAAGGCCCTGTACAACTGCAGCAAGACATCCTTGTTCTTGTACTCAAACCCTCTTGCTACGAAGGCCAACATACCATTTGCCTTCTTAACCGCCTGCTGCACCTGCATGCTTACCTTCAGCGACTGGTGCACAAGAACACCTAGGTCTCTTTGCACTTCCCCTTCTCCCAATCTATTGCCATTAAAATAATAATCTGCCTTCCTGTTTTTGCCACCAAAATGGATAACCTCACATTTATCCACATTATAGTGCATTTGCCATGTTTCTGCCCAATCACCCAACCTGTCCAAATCATACTGGAGTTTCATGACATCCTCCTCGCAGCATACCCTCCCACCCAGCTTTGTGTCGTCTGCAAATTTGGAGATATTGCATCCAATTCCCTCGTCCAGATCATTAATATATATTGTGAACAGCTGGGGTCCTAGGACCGATCCTTGCGGTACCCCACTAGTCACTGCCTGCCACTCGGAAAACGACCCGTTTATTCCAACTCTTTGCTTTCTGTCTGCCAACCAGTTCTCTATCCAAGTCAATACCTTGCCCCCAATCCCATGTGCCTTAATTTTGCACGCTAACCTCTTATGCGGGACCTTATCGAAAGCCTTCTGAAAGTCCAAATACACCACATCCACTGGTTCTCCCTTATCTATTTTACCAGTTACATCCTCAAAAAATTCCAGTAGATTAGTCAAGCATGATTTACCTTTTGTAAATCCATGTTGACTTTGTCCGATCCTGTCACTACTTTCCAAGTGCTCTGCTATTACATCTTTTATAATGGACTCTAGCATTTTCCCCACTACCGATGTCAGGCTTACCGGTCTATAATTCCCCGCTTTTTCTCTGCCACCTTTTTTGAATAGTGGGGTAACATTAGATACCCTCCAATCCATGGGTACTGTTCCAGAGTCTATTGAGTTCTGGAAGATGACCAGCAATGCGTCTACTATTTCTAGGGCCACTTCCTTAAGTACCCTGGGATGTAGATTATCAGGCCCTGGGGATTTATCGGCCTTCAGTCCCATCAATTTTCCTAACACCATTTCCCTACAAATACTGATATCTTTCAGTTCCACCCTTTCATCAGACCCTATGTTCCGCGGTATTTCTGGGAGGTTATTTATGTCCTCCTTTGTGAAAACAGAACCAAAATATGTATTTAGTTGGTCTGCCATTTCTTTGCTCCCCATTATAAATTCCCCCGATTCTGACTGCAAGGGACCTACGCTTGACTTCACCAATCTTTTCCTCTTTACATATCTATAAAAGCTTTTACAGTCAGTTTAATAACTCATGTATTATGTGTGTATTTTCTGTTACTGCATAGCCCCCTCAGTAGATGAAGTATAAAAACAAAAATGGAAATTCTTCAAACTTCAGAAATAGAACACAAGATTGAGTTTGATTGATCATGAGGTGGAGTTGGTTCATAGACATTTCCAAGAATTACCATCAGTTAATTTTGGATGACAGATGCTCCTGTCAAAACTTTTCCTGGTATTTGCAGAATAGCTATCATATAAGGCTGTTTAAAAGGCAGCCATGAGAGAACTTGCTTTGCATATGTCAAGTTGTCACAGGTTGCTAAGACACACGATTCCATTGACACAAATGTTAACTGCATCAAGCTAACCACCAGTATCAGCCAATCCTACTGCTCCATTAAGTGTATAGAAATCAGCTGATGTCTGTGGTTGTTACGACTCTGACAAATGAGTCAAAAACATTTCAGCCAGAGTAACCCCATACCTCCCATGTACCATTCACAGTTCTTTTGATGTTTGACTGTCAGACCCATATTGCCTCCTGGCTGAGTCCATGAACCCCTCAGAATCCTGTTGAATTTGTCTGCATTCCACACGTTTCCAGGTTTTTGTGTTGCAACAGAGTAGTTTGTAAGAATTTAAATATTTTACCAAGTCTGGCAAAGTGACCTCTCACCTACTGACGAAGCCCTCCAACCTTACCTGTCACCAACTCGCTTGTGATAATCCACATTGCGAGAGTCGGTGGGAATCGCGGGCTGAGCGGCTGCATAAAGGCCCCAGAGACCAGGTAAGGCCTCAGTGTGAGAGTCGGTGGGAATCGCGGGCTGAGCGGCTGTATAAAGGCCCCAGAGACCAGGTAAGGCCTCAGTGCGAGAGTCGGCGGGAATCGCGGGCTGAGCAGCTGTATAAAGGCCCCAGAGACCAGGTAAGGCCTCAGTGCGAGAGTCGGCGGGAATCGCGGGCTGAGCGGCTGTATAAAGGCTCCAGAGACCAGGTAAGGCCTCAGTGCGAGAGTCGGCGGGAATCGCGGGCTGAGCGGCTGTATAAAGGCCCCAGAGCCCAGGTAAGGCCTCAGTGCGAGAATCGGCGGGAATCGCGGGCTGAGCGGCTGTATAAAGGCCCCAGAGACCAGGTAAGGTGTTCCAATCTCCAATCTTGGAACTCAGAGGGAAGGAGAGAGGTAAAAAGTAATCCAAGTGTGACGTCACCAGAAAGCAGGTGATTGGTTGGTAAGTATTTCTCCCTTTTTAAGCTTAAATCTCTTTGGTTTATAGTTTCTAAGGTGTGATATTCACCATCTAGAATCGGGGCAGAGGGTATTTAAGAATAATATTAATAAATTTAATTAATTGCATAGAATGGGAGATCAGGTGATGTGTTGCTGCTGCAATATGTGGGAGCTGGTGGACACCATTGATGCTCACGGTGATCACATTTGCAGTAAGTGTTGGCTGCTCGAGGAATTCCGACTCCGTGTTGAAGAGCTGGAGTCCGAGCTTCAAACACTGACACACATCAGGGAGGGGGAGAGTTACCTGGACTCTGTGTATCACGAGGTATTCACACCAATTAGATTAATTAATTCAGATGTAGTCCGTGGCCAGGGTCAGGATGGTGTGACTAGAAGTGAGGCAGGTACGGGGATCCAGGAGGTAGTGTTGGAGGAGCCGCAGCCCTTGCACTTGTCCAACAGGTTCGAGGCTCTTACTCCCTGTGAGGATGGGAACAGGGACTGCGGGGAGAATGAGCAACCTAGCCACAGCACCGTGGAGCGGGGGGCCATTCAAGTGGGGGGAGTTAAAAGAAATGTTGTAGTGGTAGGGGATAGTATCGTTAGGGGGATAGATAGAGTTCTTTGCAGCCGAGAGCGAGAGTCCCGAAGGCTGTGTTGCCTGCCCGGTGCCAGGGTTAAGGACATCTCCTCTGGACTGGAGAGAAACTTGGAGTGGGAGGGGGAGGATCCAGTTGTCGTGGTCCATGTTGGTACCAACGACATAGATAGGACAAGGAAGGAGGTTCTGCTGAGGGAGTTTGAGCAGCTAGGGGCCAAATTAAAAAGCAGAACCACAAGGGTAATAATCTCTGGATTATTACCTGAGCCACGAGCGAATTTGGCTAGGACAAATAAAATTAGAGATTTAAATGCGTGGCTCAAAGACTGGTGTGGGAGAAATGGGTTTTGCTTCCTGGGACACTGGCACCAGTACTGGGGCAGGAGGGAGCTGTTCCGTTGGGATGGGCTTCACTTGGCCAGTGCTGGGACTAGAGTCCTGGCGGATCATATAACTAGGGCTGTAGAGAGGGCTTTAAACTAACTAGTGGGGGGGAGTTTCCTAGAGAGCAAATAATAAAAATGACAACAGAGAAGGTAATAGACTTAGGTAGCAGTGGGGAATTAAAAACCAGAGCGTGTCAGGAAGGGGCAGAAGGTATGGAGTAAAAGGTAAAGTAATAAAAAGGGCAAAAGCAGGAACTAAGCGTCACAAAACATCTTTGAAAGTTCTCTATCTGAATGCACGTAGCATTCGTAACAAAATAGACGAGTTAATGGCACAAATAACTACATATGGGTATGATCTTGTGGCCATTACAGAAACATGGCTGCAGGGTGACAATGCCTGGGAACTAAACATACCAGGTTATTTAACGATCAGGAAGGACAGGCAGGAAGGAAGGGGAGGTGGGGTGGCTATGTTAATAAAGGAAGGAATCACTGTAATACAGAGAAATGATATTGGGTCAAAAGATCAGGATAATGAAACAGTTTGGGTGGAGGTAAGGAATAATAAGGGGAAAAAAACACTAGTGGGCATAGTCTATAGGCCTCTGAACAGTGGCAACTCTGTTGGACGGAGTATCAATCAGGAAATAGTTGAGGCTTGTAATAAGGGAACATCTATAATTATGGGGGATTTTAACTATCATATTAATTGGACAAATCAAATTGGGCAGGGCTGCCTTGAGGATGAGTTCATTGAGTGTATTAGGGATGGGTTTCTTGAGCAGTATGTAACTGAACCGACCAGGGGGCAAGCAACCTTAGATCTGGTCCTGTGTAACGAGACAGGATTAATTAAAAATGTCCTAGTAAAGGATCCCCTTGGAATGAGTGACCATAACATGGTTGAATTCCATATTCAATTAGAGGGTGAGAAGGTTGGATCTCAAACAAGCGTGCTAAGCTTGAATAAAGGAGACTATGAAGGTATGAGAGCGGAATTGAGTAGAGTGGATTGGGAAAATAGATTAAAGGGTAAGACGATACATGATCAGTGGTGTACATTTAAGGAGTTATTTTACAACTTCCAAAAAATATATATTCCACTGAGAAGAAAAGGGTGTAAAAGAAAAGACAGCCATCCGTGGCTAAGTAAAGAAATTAAGGATAGTATTCGACTAAAAACAAGGGCATATAAGGTAGCCAAATCTAGTGGGAGGATAGAGGATTGGGAAAACTTTAAAAGACAGCAAAAAATAACAAAAAGATTGATTAAGAAAGGGAAGATAGATTATGAAAGTAAATTAGCAAAAAATATAAAAACAGATAGTAAGAGTTTTTATAGTTATATAAAAAGAAAAAGGGTGGCTAAAGTAAATGTTGGTCCCTTAGAGGATGGGACCGGGAAATTAATGGTGGGAAATATGGAGCTGGCAAAAACACTGAATGAATATTTTATATCAGTCTTTACAGTAGAAGACACTAAGAATATCCCAACACTGGACAAACAGGGGGGTAAAGGGGGGGAGGAGCTAAACACGATCAAAATCACAAAAGAAGTGGTACTCGGTAAAATAATGGGACTCAAGGCGGATAAATCACCTGGACCTGATGGCTTACATCCTAGGGTCTTGAGGGAAGTGGCGGTAGGGATTGTGGATGCATTGGTAATAATTTTCCAAAACTCCCTGGACTCGGCAAAGGTCCCAGCAGACTGGAAAACTGCTAATGTAACACCCTTATTTAAAAAGGGCAGTAGACAGAAGGCTGGAAACTATAGACCGGTTAGCCTAACATCTGTGGTAGGTAAAATTTTGGAGTCCATTATTAAGGAGACAGTAACAGGACATTTGGATAATCATAATTTAATAGGACAAAGTCAGCATGGTTTTATGAAGGGGAAGTCATGTTTGACAAATTTGCTGGAATTCTTTGAGGAAGTAACATATTGGGTGGATAAAGGGGAACCAGTGGACGTAGTGTATTTAGACTTCCAAAAGGCATTTGACAAGGTGCCACACAAAAGATTATTGCTTAAGATAAAAAATCACGGGATTGGGGGTAATATTCTGGCATGGATAGAGGATTGGCTATCTAACAGAAGGCAGAGAGTTGGGATAAATGGTTCATTCTCAGACTGGCAATCAGTAACTAGTGGTGTTCCGCAGGGGTCAGTGCTGGGTCCCCAACTCTTTACAATCTATATTAACGATTTGGAGGAGGGGACCGAGTGTAACATATCAAAGTTTGCAGATGATACTAAGATGGGAGGGAAAGTAGTGAGTGAGGAGAACATAAAAAACCTGCAAGGGGACATAGACAGGCTAAGTAAGTGGGCAGAGATTTGGCAGATGGAATACAATACTGGAAAGTGTGAGGTTATGCACTTTGGCAGGAAAAATCGTAGAGCAAGTTATTATCTTAATGGCAAGAAACTGGAAAGTACTGAAGTACAAAGGGATCTGGGGGTCTCAAAAGGTTAGTATGCAGGTGCAGCAAGTGATTAAGAAGGCCAATGGAATGTTGGCTTTCATTGCTAGGGGGATAGAATATAAAAATAGGGAGGTATTGCTTCAGTTGTACAAGGTATTGGTGAGACCGCACCTGGAATACTGCGTACAGTTTTGGTGTCCATACTTAAGAAAGGACATACTTGCTCTCGAGTCAGTACAAAGAAGGTTCACTCGGTTAATCCTGGGGATGAGGGGATGGACGTATGAGGAGAGGTTGAGTAGATTGGGACTCTACTCATTAGAGTTCAGAAGAATGAGAGGCGATCTTATTGAAACATATAAGATTGTGAAGGGGTTGGATCGGGTGGATGCGGGGAAGATGTTCCCGATGATGGGTGAAACTAGAACTAGGGGGCATAGTCTTAGAATAAGGGGCTGCCCTTTCAAAACTGAGATGAGGAGGAACTACCTCACTCAGAGGGTGGTAGGTCCATGGAATATGCTGCCCCAAAAAGCTGTAGAAGCTACATCATTACATAAATTTAAAAGAGAAATAGACAGTTTCCTAGAAGTAAAGGGAATTAAGGGTTACGGGGAGCGGGCAGGAATTTGGACATGAGTCTAGATTCGGATCGGTCATGGCCCTGTGGGTAGCGGAGCGGGCCCAGGGGCCATGTAGCCTGATCCTGCTCCTATTTCGTGTGTCTAATTCTGTTAGATTCAGGAGATGGTTCTGTGATAGTGGATTGGCGGTTAGGATCAGATCAGCCATGATCTTATTGAATGGCGGAGCAGGCTCGAGGGGCCGATTGGCCTACTCCTGCTCCTATTTCTTATGTTCTTATGTTCTTATTCAGACTAAATATAGGAAATCACCCATACAAGGCAGAATCCTTATAGCCCCAGGGAATGACCCAAGGTACAGGTAGCTAGGGTAGAGGTTAAATACTCCAAGTGTCATCCGCACCTTATCCCACGCATTGAGTTAAAGTTATCCACAATTAATCAGCATCACCACTTCCATGATTCAAGCTTCTGTTTCAGTCTTTTATTAAATTAATCTAGGCTAAGTCAGACCACTCACCAGCAAACTATTTACACGCTAGAGATGCAGGTTTAGTTTCTGCTTTGAAGACATTTCTGCCTCATGATTTGAGGTTCCCCATTGACTTGCAATTTATACTATTTACAGATCCTTTTTAAAAAATGGAATCTCTTTGGTGTCGCTGCTGTTGGAAAGTTGTTAAAAGTGCATACTTATCTAATGCAGTATGATTTATTCGATTGTTCTGTCATGGTTATTGAGTCATGTATTGGTTACCGTTTTATTTATTAAATGTAATCGTAATGGTTGGTGTTGCACAAGTCCAGTTACTTTTCTGTGGCAAGTTCAAATCGGCCTGTGTGTGCCACAGTTTGTTTGACCAGACTCTCTAATGTTTTTTTTAATCTTCTGCCAGCAAATCACTGCATAATTTTTTTAAATTGAAAATCTGATATAAAAGCAAGAAATGCTGGAACTACACAGGTTACTGTTATGAGTATGGAGCCTTCATCAGACTTACTAAAATGTTTGCTTATGTTTTCGTTTTTGGTTCTAATAAAGGATATACTTGAATTGTTAACTTGTGTTTTTACAGATTCTGACTGACCCACTGTATTGCCAGCATTTTTTGTTTTATTTCAAATCACTGCATACAAGCTGAGGGGACTAAGTGTAATGTATCCAAGTTTGCTGATGATACAAAGTAAGATGGGAAAGTAAGCTGTGAGGAGGATGCAAAGAGGCTGCAAAGGGATTTAGACAGGTTACGTAAGTAGGCAAGAAGGTGGCAAATGGAGAAAAATGTGGGGAAGTGTGAAATTATTCACATTGGTAGGAAGAATAGAAAAGCAGAATATTTTTTAAAAGGTGAGAGTCTAGTAAATATTGGTTTTCAGAGAGATTTGGGTGTCCTTGTACACGAATCAAAGAAAGTTAACATGTAGGTACAGCAAGCAATTAGGAAAGCAAATGTTAGCCTTTCTTACAAGAGGGTTGGAATATAAGAGTACAGAAGTTTTGCTGCAATTATATAGGGCTTTGGTGAGACCACACCTGGAGTACTGTGTACAGTTTTAGTCTCCTTACCTAAGGAAGGATATACTTGCCTTAGAGAGAGTGCAACGAAGGTTCACTAGATTGATCCCTGGGATGAGAGGATTGTCCTATGAGGAGGGATTGAGTAGAATAGAAAGAAAAACTTGCATTTATATAGCATCTTTCATGACCACCGGACGCCCCAAAGTGCTTTACAGCCAATGAGGTACTTTTGAAGTGTAGTCATTGTTGTAATGAATGGGCCTATATTATATGGAGTTTAGAAGAATGAGAGGTGATCTTATTCAAATGTCTAAAATACTGAGGGGGCTTAACAGAGTTGATGCTGAGAAGCTGTTTCCCCTGACTGGAGAGTCTAGAACTAGGGGTTATAGTCTCAGAATAAGGGGTCGGCCATTTAGGACTAAGATGAGGAGAAATGTTTTCATTGAGGGTTGTGACTTTTGGAAATTCTCTAACCCAGGGGGCTGTGGAGGCTCAGTCAATGAGTATATTCAAGACAGAGATCGATAGATTTTTGGACACTAAGGGATGTGGGGATAGTGCAGGAAAGTGGAGTTGAGGTAGAAGATCATGCAGAAATGTGGAAATCTTCCCCCAAAAAGGCTGGGGATGCTGGGTCAATTGATATTTTCAAGACTTATATCAACAGATTTTTATTATGTAAGGTATATGGATCAAATGTAGTTGAGGTACAGGTCAACCTTGATCTTAGTGAATGGCGGAGCAGGCTCGAGGGGCCGTATGGCCTACTACTCCTCCTATTTCTTGTGTTTGTATGTTTTTAGTTATTCAGCTCTGGTTTTGCTTTGTCTGATAAGTGTGTTGCTGAGAGAAAATAATATTAGTTTCCTGCTTAAATTTACAGCATGTGTTTCTTGTGCTTTACTTTGTATGGAGCCTGTAACCTTCTCAATTTTAGATTAATGTATGCAGCATTAGTGTTCATGTTGTATATATTTTGTGTTGATACATCTTCATAGTATGTTTATGAAATCACAAAGTTTAAATGTGGCACATGAAATAGCATGAGGTCCAATCACTTTGTTGTTCTTGTTTGCAGTACAGTATATTGCTTCAGTAGCTTCTCTTGGACATGGAACTGTTTTATGGCATTCTTGCATCCTTTGTCCATGTTGACAGCTTTTCCATTTGCTGGAGTTCATGGAGCTTGCCCAGCCTTAACCCTGTGGATGCCACATGAAAAAGAATCCCAATAAATATGCACAAATAACAAATATTTAATGCTATTAGATAAAATTATGGTCACTGAACACCTTCATAACCATTAATGAGTCACTTAACCTTTGTTAGTATGTGAGAGGATGGTTTATATTTATGATTAGATGTTCTAACTATTCCTCAAATCAATAAGGTTCTTGGATGTTGAGGCCAGCGTTCATAGTTTATTAAGCATACAGTACATGCCATAGTACTTGGAAAAGTAATGGATAGCAAATTGACTAAAACAAAATGGAAAGCAGAGAATAGGGATAAAGTGTAGTTATTCTGATTGGAGGAAGGTAGAAAGCAATGTTCCACAAGGATCAGTGCTGGGACCACTGTTGTTCATCGATTACATTAATGATTTAGATTTGGGCATAAATAACTCAGTATCAAAATTTGCAGATGATACCAACCTGAGGGGTATAGCTAATATTAAGCAAGAAAGCAACATAATACAAGAAGACATTAGAAAACTTGCAAATTGGGCAGTTATGTGGCAAATGAACTTTAACATAGATAAATGTGAGGTGATGCACTTTGGTAGGAAAAATAGAAACATCACCTACACCTTAGAAAATAAGAAACTGATGGGGTAGAAGAGCAAATGGATCTAGGGATACAGGTGAACAAATCATTAAAAGCAGCGTCGGAGGGCAGCAAAGCAATTAAAAATGCTAACAAAGCACTGGGATTTATTTCTAGGGGTAGTGAAGTTATGTTAAACTTGTATAGGACCCTGGTCAGGCCGCAATTAGAGTTCTGGTCTCCGTGCTATAAAAAGGATATAAAAACACTGGAGAAAGTGCAAAAAAGATTTACACAGATGGTACCAGAACTGAGATTACAGCTATTGGGAAAGATTGAACATGGGCTTTTTTCTGAAGAAAAGAGACTTAGATGTAACCTGATAGAGGTCTTTAAAATTCTGAATGAGTTGGGGATAGATTTGAAGAGAGAGGCTGCAAAATTCGGCTCCATAGTGCCCATTGTTTGGCCGCTACGTGTGCCGTTTTAGTTCCAAAATGGGGTCGGCGGCCGCGCACACTTCTGGTGCGGGCCACACCAGACACCATCTTAGGTAAGGTGTTAGCGCGGGTGTAGGGAGCGTGTGCTGGAAGTATGCAGTATAGGCAGATCATGATGTCAAGTAACGCTGATTTGATGCCAGCGCTGGCATTTTGGAGCTCAACGCTCCAGCTAACGCCCTCTCTTAAGCACGCACAGCTGAACATGTGTTCAGCAGCAGGAAGGACCCCCCACCAGCGCTATTTAAAGGGATCATCACCTACTTGCAGATTAGCTGCTAGTTGATTTCTACTGGCTTTTGCTGAGTTTGTAGAAGTGTTTAGTGGTTTGTACAGTTATTTAAAGTTGCTAAAGTCTACAAGGAGTGGTGTGGCAGGTGCTGAAGGATTTTGTCCTGACTTCAAGGATTCTGCACAGACCACTTGCTCCCAGATATGGGTGCAGTAGTAAGCATTCCCGTAGGACTACAGCATGACTGGGAGAATGAGCAGAGGTGACAGAGCAGGAGAAGCCGCTGGCAGAGTGAGGACGAGGAAGGGGAGAAGGGCGCTCAGCAGGGAGCCATATCTGCCCAGGGTGTTCAGAGAACAATACTCCTACCTGAACCTCAGTGAGGAACAGTGTGTCAGACGTCTGTGCTTCACCAAGGACGTCCTCACTGAAATCTGCCACCTGCTGCAGCCACAACTGTAACCTCAAAGCAGGGCGAGGATCAAATTGCCAGTGGCTATGAAGGTGACCGTGGCGATGAACTTTTATGCATCGGGCTCTTTCCAGGCTGGAGCAGGAGATATTTGTAACATCTCCCAGTTTACCATCCACTGTTGCATAAGGGAGGTAACTGAGGCTCTGTATTCCCGGAGAGCTGAATACATTTCCTTCTCTCTGGCCAGAGAGCAGCAGGCGGAACGAGCACGTGGCTTTGCGAGGATTGCAGGCTTCCCCATGGTGCAGGTGCCATTGACTGCATGCACATCACTTTGCGGACACCGCATGTAATCTCTGAGATGTACCACAACTGAAAGGGTTCAACTCCCTCAGTGTCCAGCTGGTGAGCGACCATACTCAGCAAATCATGTAGGTGATTGCCCGGTATCCTGGCAGCAGTCACGATGCCTTCATTCTGTGGCTGTTCCATCTGCATTTGAGCCATCACGACAAACCAGAGGGGGGCTACTGGGAGACCAGGGTTATCTGTTAACAACATGGCTCATGACTCTGGTGTGCAACCCATGCACACGTGGACAGCATGTATATAACGAAAGCCATGCTGCCACACAAAATCTCATCGAGCAGACCATTGGCATGCTGAAGCAATGCTTCCACTGCCTGGACCACTCTGGAGGAGCCCTGCAGTACTCGGCAGAGCGGGTGTCAAAGTTCATGGTGGTCTGCTGCATGTTGCACAACGTCGCCATCATAAGCGCACAGCCCTTTCCACCAGCTATACGGTGACCAACTGAGGAGCAGGAGGAGGAGGAAGGGAGGAGGCAACCGAGACAACCACTTTCTGGCCGGGCTGTCCATGACTGACCTATTCGGCTGTGATACGAGTAAACGCAACCCAATTCCACATTCACCAAAGAGTCCCACATTGTACCTTCCCGCTGTCACTGGCCATCACAGCATCCACTTGGCCACAATGCAAAAATAAAAGCCAACACAAAATACACATTTCAAACCAAATTTATAAATGAAATCATGTCGTATCGCATACAAGCATAAACTAATCATCCTTGTGAATTCCCTTAGTGCCCGTCTTCCATGTGCCTTTGCCTGTCCTAGTGCTCCTACGCAGTGCTTCGCCAGTGGCTGCAGAATGGCTGGTGGAAGGTGCATTGATTTCTTTGTGGGTTCAATGAGGAGACATTTATGAAAGAGAATGTCTTTTAATCTAAAGCTTTGTTCAACTCTTTTATACAGCTTTTACAGGAGACATGATGCTGTGATGCATCTAGAATGAAACCAAAACTAAAACTAACTGCCTTGCTTCTCTCGGTCACATGCCCTCTGCTGGTCAGGCACAAGCAATCAATACATACAAACATGCTATTAAGGCATCATAATCGAACAGGCAAATACCATCTCTATTTGCTGATATCATTACATCTCCTTTTCTTAAAACAAAAGTATTTTACTTTTAACTAACAACATGTTTTCTTTGTATTAATCTGCATTTTAACTGTAACACTTAATGAACTTACATTACCATTATCATGATCAAGGTTTTTTAACCTTGCTTTGTGTGTTCACATGATATGTCAATACACTAGAACTTGAAGGAAGAATAAGATAACATTACTTCCTTCTATAACAATAGTCCTTAAATTTGCTCACTGAGTCTCTCAGGAGGCTTCACGTATCTTGAGGATTTTCTGATTGATTGTCCTTGAATCTGAGTTGTTGCCTCAGATGATTGGTTCTCAGCTGTGTGATCAGGTTGTTCAACAGTATCAGTCTCTTGACCTGCTGTGGCTGGTCCCATGAGAAGATCTCGACGATTTCTTCTCAGAACAGCACCCTCATCTGTCTGAATGGTGTATGATCTTGGTTGAACTTCACTCAGGACAGTTCCCTTCTGAGTCCATGTGTTTGTTTTGTCTTTGAACCTTACTTGGTCACCAGTGTGGAGTTCAGGTAGGTTTTGTGTTCCTCTAGTCACAGTAATACTTTTGCTTTTCTTTCTGTTGTTCTTTGAACTTCCTCACTTTCTCCCCCTCTTTTGTTTTCAAGAGGTTCTCCGGGATGGGTAGGTTTGACCTTAGCCGACGTCCCATCAGGAGTTGGGCTGGTGACATACCACACTCGAGCAGCGTTGTGCGGTATACAAGCATGCTCTGGTAGAAGTCAGCTCCACTGTCTTTTGCCTTGTACTTCAGTCTTTTCACTGTGTTTGCGGGCTCTCCTGGGTCAACAGCTCTGGACAACATGTCTGCTGTATACATCAGCTTACCCAGTGTGTACGCAACATTCAGTTCATCATAGACTGTCTCTCCTTCGCTTTCCACAACGAGGACTCTCTTTACCAGGTTCAGTCTCTCACAGGCTTTTAAACCTAGTATGGCTTGCACATCCTTTGGCACCACGATTAATGCTAGCGTGTGCTCTCTGTCCTTGTGTGTTACTTTGACAATGCATCTTCCTTTCACTGGTATATCAGTACCTGAGTATCCTGTTACTTTCACTTTGATTCCATGTATCTTTGGTCTGGGTCTAATTTTCTTAAAATCAGTCTCTGATATCACATTAACTTGTGCTCCAGTGTCCAATTTAAATGGAATGTGTATGTCATTCACTTTTAGTGTCAACATCCAGTCACTTTCTTCTTTTTTGTTTTCAGACACAATGGCCTAGAAATTCACTTTGGGCCCGCCAGCTGGCGTGCGCCCAAAAGTTAGCGCTGAGCGCGGAGCCAGTTGCGACCGTCAGATATTCAGTTTTTGCGCCCCAAGTCGGAACCGGGCGCTATTCCAGGGTGTGCCCGCCCCCGCTTGGGGCGCTGAAACTGAATCTCAGCGCTCTAGGCGCCGCTGCGCCACCCGCTGCGGAGCGGCAGGCTGCGGTACTGCAGGCCTCCTCCTTCTCTTAAGGGGGAGGTGCCTGCAACGGGGAGATCGCCGCTGGATAGTGCCGGCAAATGAGCCCGGCACCACGGAGAAGTGCCGGGTTCGCGGAAAGCAGCCGGCAATGCCGCGGGGGGGTGGTGGAGGAGGCCAGGGAAGGAGGTGCGGGCAGGCGGCCACCAAAAAAGCGGCCGGCCGCACCTCCACCTTAAAGCGCCCCACTAAGGCTACAGTACGGCCCCGTTTTCTGATCGCTGTTTGCGGCCGCTGCGGAAGAGGCGGCCGCAACTCAATATGGGGGTCGGGCCGGTAGCGGGGCGGTAGCGGGGCACTGTGCACACCGATGACGTCATCGGTGCCGGCGCAGCGCTAATGGCTACCGCCGCCATTACCGCTGCGCTGAATATCAGCGCAAACTCCTCTATTGGCGCAGAAGCCCTCTTTGGGCGGTAACTGGCCGCAAAGCTGGCAGCGCCTTACTGAATTTCTAGGCCAACATCTACATAGAACTCCTCTATCTCGCTCTCATCTACTGTATGGACCTTGCTTTGTTGCGCTTGGTTCTTGCAGCAATGGGCATAATGGTTGTTTTTGTTGCAACTATTGCATTTTTTACCATATGCTGGACACTTTCTTGGTGGATGCTGTGTACCGCATCGACTACATGACTTCCGATTGTCCCTTTCATTTTCGTTCGCTGGCCACGCCTCTTTTTTCACATTGGCGCTCTTTTTGTTAAACGGTTTGTGTCCGTTCTTACTCACTGCATCCACGTTGCAGCTACTGTCACTGAACAGCTCCTTTGCCTGCAACTTCACAGTCTCTGTAGCCCTACACAGTGCTATGGCTTTTCCCAGGTCTAGATCTTGCTCTCTTAGCAGTCTTTCCCTTAGACCATTATCTGGAATACCACACACCAGTCTGTCTTTTATCAGCGAGTCTGTCAGTCCCCCAAATTCACACGATTTGCTTTGGTTTCTCAGTTCAGTCACATACTGATCAATAGTCTCACCCGTTTTCTGTACACATGTGAAAAATCTGTGCCTCTCAAACGTCACGTTACGTTTAGGTATGCAGTAGGCCTCAAACTGTTCCATTATTTTATCTAGTTTCATTTTGTCTCCATCAACAGCGAATGTGAAGTTATTATACACCTCCAGCGCTTCATCACCCACGACATGTAAGAACAGTGACGATTTCTGTTTATTACTTTTCTCATCAGCTCCGATTGCTGATAAATACAACCCCAAACGTTGTTTGAACCTTCTCCAATTTTCAGCCACATTACCTGTCAACTGAAGCGTCGCCGGTGGGTGTAAACCTTCCATTTTTTCACTTCGTTAGCTATTCTCTAATGGTAAGCAACGATGTTCTCTTTTGGCTTGCTAATCTGTGGAGAGCTGATTTAACTTCAAATTTTTTCTCTTCATCTCTTTCAGCCACTTCTGACACCATGTATTGATTTCTTTGTGGGTTCAATGAGGAGACATTTATGAAAGAGAATGTCTTTTAATCTAAAGCTTTGTTCAACTCTTTTATACAGCTTTTACAGGAGACATGATGCTATGATGCATCTAGAACGAAACCGAAACTAAAACTAACTGCCTTGCTTCTCTCGGTCACATGCCCTCTGCTGGTCAGGCACAAGCAATCAATACATACAAACATGCTATTAAGGCATCATAATCGAACAGGCAAATACCATCTCTATTTGCTGATATCATTACAGAAGGCTGCTGACTTTCAGTGAAGGAGACTGCAGATGGCCTTGAAGGATGACCTCGAGCAGCTCTGGGGCTAGATAGCCCAGCGACAGACTGCACCATCTCTGCATTGGCGGCAGCAGTCTGGGCTGTCTGGCTGACCGGCAACAGCATAGGCACTTGTGGAGTGGCAGGGGTGGGAGGACGAATGCTGTCATCCTGAGAGAGGACAGAAGATTCGTGCTCCATGGAGCCACTGCCACTCCCCCAGGGCAGCGCCTCAGCAATTCTAGTAATCTGTTAGAGGATAGATTGCTGGATTGCTGTGACACCCTGCAAGCCCCTCTGAATACTAGTAACCGCAGCCATGATGGCAACAGTCTGAGCTATCATGGCAGCAAGCTGAGCTTGCACAACAGAAGTCTGAGCTTCCACTGTAGCATCCAGATGTTGGGTGGCTTCTGCTTGTGCTACAATGGAAACTGAGACATCGGCCATCAGGCGCTGCATCCTGGTTGGGTCTGCATGTGTGCTAATGGAGTTGGCCATCACTTCCATGCTGGAAAGGATTGTCTCCAAGCTCTGCACAAAGCCCTGTACCAAGTTGGTGCTGGACTCCTCCATGCCCCTTGACATTGCATGCAGGCTTTCTGGCAGGCCTGCCAATGCACCAAGCATTTTGTTGTGCATACCCATCAGCCTTCATCTGTAGGCTGCCCCATCAAAGTGCTCATCTGAGTCCTGTGCAGCAGAACTCATGTGTGACCTCACCCTTTGGCGAGCTGGCACCTGCGCTACCTTTACCCCCTGCCCTGGCTGCAGGCCACTCATGCCCGGTGTCTCACCATGTACAGATCCCTCGTCTAAGCTATCCTCTAAAGTACGCGCAGTATCAGTATCTGAGCTGGTGGCTGCGACTGTGAAATCACGTGATGGTGCTGTGTCTTCATCATCACTGCCTCCTTCCTCTCCTAGTTCTTGCTCCTGCATGGCCAGGTTGCAGTTCTTGGGTATCTGAAAGAGAAAGGCACATGGGTAAGGTTGTGATGAGGGGAGGGGGTAAAGCAAGAGATGCATGCTTACACTATCTGCAGCTTGTAAATCAGAGGAGATTGTAGGATGAGGGGAAGTGGGATGTGAGAAGGAGGATTAGATATGAGGATACCAGCATCTTCGATTGTTTCAGCCCCATTGCTGGCCATAGGCTCAGCGATTTTTGCGCATGCACGGTATCTACAATGTGAAAGCTGGTGAACGGCCTGCACGGGAACTTGCAGATGACTGCGTGGCCACACAGTTTAACGGGAACATTGCTTACAACCACACCAGGGCATGGATAGGTTGGGGACTCACTTGTTACAGTTCTGAGCTCAGCATACAGGTTGTTCAGACTGTTTTTGAATCCCAGATATCTGTACAAACTGCCACTTTATATATATTTCTCTCACCTCCTATACATGAAAATCTGCATGTTTTTGCATTATGTGATTATACAAAAGTTAACATATAACTCCAATTAAGGAGAAGTTAATTGAACTTGTCCCATATCAATAATTTTAGTTAATAAACTAGTTTCCTTACTTGATGAGCTCTTTTTTCTTGGGCAAATGAGATTGGTATCACTCCCTTACTTTGTTATCTTAGCAATAGTTTCACTCTTGTTACATATAATTGCTATTCCACCAAGTACAACCTTTAATTATAAGTCTGGCTTTAATTCTGTATCATTCGGTACCAGTCAACCTCCTGATTCTATAGAAACACTAATTAAAAAGATGATGGATACCCAAATTATTTTCCCTGAATATAATATCAATACAGCTCCTGGAACCCATGTACAATGCACATCTTTAAGTTCCTTCATTAGTCAGGTGGTTGCATCATTCTGAAACTGACCATTGCTATAGGGTCAGCCTCAGTTCAAAACTTCAGTGGTCATGACTTTAAAATGTAATCATACTTCCCTACTTAACCAACAAAAGTTAAAGGCTAACATTACTACAATACAATGAGAAATCAATACCAGTAAAACATTAGCAGACTTCAGAAAAGTCTGATTAACCCTATCCTTACATATGAGTGTGGCTTCTAGTCAATGGGGGGGGGGGGGAGGTGAGGAAAATAGTGTTTACCCCTTGCTGATCAGTCTTTCATGTACGTAGGAACAGGAGAGGGCCTTTCAGCCCCTCAAGCCTGTTCCACCATTCAATGAGATCATGGCTGATCTGTATCCTAACTCCATCCACCTGCCTTGACTCCATATCCCTTAATACCCTTGTCTCGCAAAAATCTATTGATCTCAGATTTAAAATTATTAATTGAGCTAGCATCTACTGCTTTGTGTGGGAGAGAGATCCACTCTTCTACCACCCTTTGTGTTGATTCCTAACTTCTTTCCTGAATGGCCTGGCTCTGATGTTTAGGTTATGTCCCTTTGTCCTTGATGTCCCCCCAACAAAAGGAAAACATTCTCTCTCTTTACCCTATCAATTTCTAAAAACCTCACTCAAATCACCCCTAACCTATATTCCCAGGAAAAAGATAGGGAGGGGTTAGGCCATGGAGGGATTTGAAACAAATGATGAGAATTTTTGAAATCGAGGCGCTGCTTAACCAGGAGCCAATGTAGGTCAGTGAGCACAGGGGTGATCGGTGAACAGGACTTGGTGTGAGATAGGATACAGACAGCAGAGTTTTGGGTGAGCTCAAGTTTACAGAGGGTGGAAGATGGGAGGCCGGCCAGGAGAGCACAAGAATAGTCAAGTCTAGAGGTAACAAAGACACGGATGAGTGTTTCAGCAGCAGATGAACTCAGGCAGCGGCGGAGTTGGGCGATGTTACGGTGGTGGAAGTAGGCGGTCTTGGTGATGGAGCGGATATGTGGTTGGAAGCTCAACTAGGTGTCAAATTCGACACCAAGGTTGCGAACGGTCTAGTTGAGCCTCAGCCATTTGCCAGGGAGAGGGATGGAGTTGGTGGCTAGGGAATGGAGTTTGTGGTGGGGATCGAAGACAATTGGCTTAAATTTCTGTAAGTGCTCAGTCACTTTGTCCTTTTATAGATTCCAATAACTTCCCCCACAACAGATGTCAGACTAACAGTTCTATAATTTCCTAGTTATACATCCTGGTATATTATCCACTTCCTCTACTGTGAAGATTGACACAAAGTAATTATTCAACAAAACTGCCATTTGCTTATTTTCATTTGCAATATTACCCCCATCTGTGTTTAAAGGGCCCACATTACCCTTGACTACCCCTTTTCTTGCAATATACTGTAATTGTAAACACCTTTTGTGTTAATTTTGATATCCCTCGCAAGTTTCTTTACGTATATTCGCTTGTTCTAGCTCGTACTATCTTATTTGTCTTCATATCTCTCCCAGTCTCCTGGATCTAAACTATTCTTTGCACTTTTATATGCTCTTTTCTTTAGTTTTATGTTATCTTGCATCTCTTTTATTGACCATGGCTGTTTTATTTGGTAAGTAGAGCTCTTGCCCCTTAGAGGTATATACAGGTCCTGTATTAAGCTAAATTCTTTTTTGAACACCTCCCACTGTTCATCTGTAGTTTTACCCGGTAACAGTTTTGACCAGTTTGCTGTTGTCAGTCTCTGTCTCATCCCGTTAAAGTTAGCCGTACCAAAATCTAGAATCTTAACAACTGTGTTATGTTTCTCCTTTTCAAGCTAGTATGGCCTGCCCTCTTGTTGGTTCTGAAACATATTGGCCCAGAACTTGGTGTCGGGGGCTTGCCGCGCGTGCAAGTCCCCGATCTGCACTCACCCTGCGCGCTGACATCTGAAGCCCGGGCCTGCTTGCATTTCCTGTCACAGGCCCGGTTCAGATGTCAGCGCGCAGTGCTTACCTGATCCAGCGGCGTAGTTAGTGCGATGTGCCGGCTGGGATCAGGTGAGCACTGTACAACCAATCAGGGGAGGGGAAGGTTTATTCATGAGTTTGAGAGTAAGAACTGTCAAACTCATGAAAACTACAGGGGCCCAAAACACTATTTAAACTTTAAATAAAAATTTAAAAAACATCCCAATCATTAAATTAAGTATAAATAAGTTAAAAAAAATAATTTAAACAATAATTTTTTTTTTGAAAAAAATAAATTTTTAATAAAAAGGGTCTAAAACTAAACTTACCTTATTGTAGATTCTTTAAAATAATAAACCTGTGGAAATTTTTTTTCTAAATTACACTAAAACACCACTTACCTGTAAAAATAAATACTTACGTGTGCTTTTTACAAGCGTAAAGACCGGAGGCCTTTAGACATGCGCAAATCCCCCAAAACAGAGGAAATCCAAGACGCACGCGCTGCACCCTACAGCGCATGCGCTAGCCTCTTCAACTCTTGGGTTAGAGGAGAGGAAATGCCGGTTTTCAGCGCATGCGCTGTGCATGCTGAAAACCGGCATTTCCTCCGGCCAGACGCGTGAGTACCCCTTCCGTACTCACGCATTTGGGGAGAAATTACTGCCCCATTACTCCAGAAAATTATCCTGATGCGCTCAAGAAATTCACTACCTTTCTGACTTGAGCTACTCTGCTCTTCCTAGTCTACATGAAAATTAAAGTCGCCCTTTAAAACAACTTGCTTTTACTACAAGCCTCTCTCATCTCTGAATTAATACATTCTGTCACTTCATTGTTGCTACGAGGAGGCCGGTAGACAATTCCCATTACAGTTTTAAGTCCTCTCTTATTTCTCAATTCTAACCATAGAGTCTCCGCTGATTGCTTTTCCATACCTATATCCTCCCTTACTAATGTTGTAATAGTATCTTTAATCAATAAGGCTACTCCTCCTCCTCTTCCAGTTTCCCTATCCTTTCTAAAGACCTTAGAACCTGGAATGTTTAACTCCCAATCAGAACCAGCTTGCAGCCATGCCTCTCTAATGGCACCTTGTCATACCCTCCAAGCTGTATTTGAGCCTCTAATTAACTCCATTATTTCTTATACTCTGTGCATTAGTATATAAAACTCTGATTTGGGCAAGAGATTCTGCCCTGATGCGGTCCTTTTCACACCGTTTAACTTAACAGGTTTCTTATTGGTCACTCCTACTGTAACTACTTCAGTTATTTTAGTATTTCTTTCACCTGAGGTATCCATATCACTGTTTGTAACCTGAACCTCTCCCATTTTTAAAAATCTGTAAACTATCATTTTTACTGTTGTTTCTGACTGAGCCCTCCCCCATTTATTGGTTTAAAGTCCTTTTCACCACCCTATTTATCCTTTCCGCTAGACCCTTGGTCCCAGCCAGGTTCAAGTGCACCCTGTCCCAACGGTATAGCTTCCTCCTGTCCCAGGACTGGTGCCAGTGTCTCATGAAATGGAATCCCTCCTTCTCGCACCACTCCTTTAGCCACGTATTCACATTCCTGATCTTTTTGTCACTATGCCAATTTGCACGTGGCTCGGGTAATAATCTTGAGATTACCATTCTTGTGGTCCTGCTTTTTAATTTAGCTCCTGTTACTGCCTTTGCAGGACCTCCTGCCTACTCTTTTCTATGTCGTTGGTCCCAACATGAACCACGAGAAATGCATCCTCCTCCTCCCTTCCCATAAACATTTCCAGTCGCTTCAAGAGTTAGTCCTGACTGCGAAGGATACCATCTATCCCCTTACTGATCAAATCCCCTACAACTACAACATTACACTCCTCCCCTTAGAATCATAGAATCACAGAATGGTTACAGCATGGAAGAAGGCCATTCAGCCCGCCGAGCCCATGCCAGACTGCCACCTGCTCTATGGTGCCATGGTTAGCATTCTGGACATCCTCCCTGCAGCCTTCATCCTTACCCTTACAGGTAGCAAGTGCCTCCTACCTGTTGGATAGGACCAGTATCTTTGGGACCTCCTTCTCTATCTCCACTCGGTTCCCTGTACCCTGCTGACTAACAGTCACACACTCCCCTTCCTGCAGCTGTGCTTTCCTTGAGGTATGACTGTACTCTGGAGTAAACTATCCTGAAATTCCTCCTCCTCCTCCCTTATGTGTCGGAGTGTCTCAAACTCGCACTCCAGCACAACAACTCTGAGCCGCAGTGTGGCCATCTGGGACAGTCTTGATGTCCGCAAACTCTCACATACTGCAGTACAAGTTAAATTTAGCATGGATGGACCCCTCTGCTGTGGAAAGTTTCTTACTTACACAGCTTTCTTGGATCAATCCACAGTGGAAATGGATTAACTGCAGTTTTTTTCCCCCAGTGGGAACATTTTGAGCTACTATGAGTAGGAAGGAGTTCAATTTTCTCTCATGACTACACTCAAAATTTAGTTCAAATCTCACGTCCTGTAAACAAGTAATCTGTACATATTAATCCCCTTCTCCTTTCCTCCACCCCAAGCCCCCTCTGCACCTCAGTGAAAATGGTGGCAGTTGTAGATGACTCCTTGCAATAGCCTCAGATCAGCATCGGCATTTTATGCCAGTGCCTGTCATTAATCCTTTGATGCCAGTGCCAAAAAACATCCATGTGGCTGTATTCAGTGTGACATATGGAGAGAAATCTGTCGGGTAAGGCCTACAGTGCTGTGCATTAGTCATTAAGCCTTGGTTGCCATAACCAGTAAAATAAGTTCCATGTAACATAATTTTTAGGGTGCACTGCTTCAATCTTTTCATCAAACCATTACATTCCTATTCTGCATTTCATGTGACTTTGGACAGGTTTCTGTAATGCACCACTTAAAACAATATAGGAATTATTCTTGATCTAATAACATTGGATGGAAAATTGCTGTAAATAGTATAGGCTTCCTTTTTAGCAAGAGCTAGTCAGAGTGTGTGAGACTGTGATCTGCACTAACAGCGAGTGATGTGGCAGTCTTCCAAAGAACAAATATCAAGTGGAAATGCGGTGTATTCCTTCACCATGTTCCTGCATTTGGAAATGTCATTTTGGGATAAATACATTTTAGTTTCAGATGCAGATTTAATGTAGTTTTTCCTTTTGTCCGAAGCAGCCATCATGCTGATAAACTACTTTTGGCCAACCTGAAAAAAAGAAACATTTTTACTATATTATTCAGTGTGTTGTAGGTAAGACATGTTTCAAGCAGGGTTCAGTCGAGCATTGTATTGGGGTGGTGACTTCTTGCAGCATGGAAATTGTCCCGGAACACCTTAAAAAAAAAAAAAAAAAAAAAAAAAAAATGGGTGCCCCCATTTAGCAATGGGGCCAACGCCTGCACAGATTGTGCAAAAGGCAGTCCCACTGGTAAATAGGTATAGTTTACACCTGTTTTCAATGCACGAAGCATTCATAATAAGGCAGACGAATTAACAGCACAAATGGATGTAAACGGATACAATATAATTGCGATTATGGAAACATGGCTGCAGGGTGACCAAGGCTGGGAGCTGAATATCCAAGGATATTTGATATTTAAGAAGGACAGGCGAAAAGGAAAAGGAGGTGGGGTGGCCTTGTTAGTAAAGGATGAAATCAAAGCAATAGTGAGAAAGGATATTGGCTCAGAAAATCAAGGTGTAGAATCAGTCTGGGTGAAGCTAAGAAGCACCAAGGGGCAGAAAACATTGGTGGGAGTTGTCTATAGGACTCCAAACAATAGTCGTAATGTAGGGGATGCATGTAACAAGTGTACTACAGTAATCATGGGTGACATTAATCTACAATTAGATTGGCGAAACCAGATTAGCAATAATACTGTGGAGGATGAATTTCTGGAGTGTGTACGAGATGGTTTTTTAGACCAGTACATTGAGCCAACTAGGAAACAGGCTATCCTAGATTGGGTATTGTGCAATGAGAAGGGGTTAATTAATAATCTTGTTGTGCGGGGTCCTTTAGGGAAGAGTGACCATAACATGATAGAATTCTTCATTAAAATAGAAAGTGAAGAAGTCCGATCTGAAACTAGGGTCCTAAATCTAAACAAAGGAATCTACATTGGTATGAGGAGTGAGTTGGCTATGATAGATTGGGGAGCTTCATTAAAAGGCATGACAGTGGATAGGCAATGGCTAATATTTAAGGAATGAATGCATGAATTGCAACAGTTATACATTCCTTTCTGGTGCAAAAACACAAAAGGAAAAGTGGCCCAACCATGGCTAACAAAAGAAATTAAGGATAGTATTAGATCCAAAGAGGAGTCATATAAAGTTGCCAGAAAAAGTAGCAAGCCTGAGGATTGGGAGCAGTTTAGAGTTCAACAAAAAAGGACTAAGAGATTGATTAAGAGGGGAAAAATAGAATATGAGAGTAAGCTTGCAAGAAACATAAAAGCAGATTGTAAAAGCTTCAAGTATGTAAAAAGAAAAAGATTAGTGAAGACAAATGTAGGTCCCTTACAGTCAGAAATGGGAGAATTTATAATGGGCAATTAAACAAATACTTCACGGAAGAGGACACAAATAACTTCCCAGAAATGCGAGGGAACCAAGGGTCTAGTGAGAAGGAGAAATTAAAGGAAATTAGTATTAGTAAAAAAATAGTGCTGGAGAAATTAATGGGACTGAAAGCTGATAAATCCCCAGGGCCTGATAATCTGCATCCCAGAGTACTAAAAGAGGTAGTCGTGGAAATAATGGATGCATTGGTTGTCGTCTTCCAAAATTCTATAGATTATGGAACAGTTCATGCAGATTGGAGGGTGGCAAATGTGACCCCACTATTTAAAAAAGGAGGGAGAGAGAAAACAGGGAACTACAGACCGGTTAGCCTAACATCAGTAGTAGGGAAAATGCTAGAGTCTATTATACAGGATGTGATAACAGGACACTTAGAAAATATCAACGGGATTAGACGAAGTCAACATGAATTTGTGAAAGGGAAATCATGTTTGACAAACCTACTGGAGTTCTTTGAGGATGTAACTGGTAGAATAGATAAAGGAGAACCAGTGGGTGTGGTGTATTTGGATTTTCATAAGGCCTTTGATAAAGTGCCACATAAGAGGTTAGTGTGCAAAATTAAAGCACATGGGTTTGGGGGTAATATACTGGCATGGATTGAAAATTGGTTAACAGACAGGAAAGAGAGAGTAGGAATAAATGGGTCTTTTTCGGGGAGGAAAACATAAGAACATAAGAATTAAGAGCAGGAGTAGGCCATAACAGCCCCTCGAGCCTGCTCCACCATTCAATAAGATCATGGCTGATCATCGACCTCAACTCCACTTTCCCGCCCGATCTCCATATCCCTTGATTCATCTGGAGTCCAAAAATCAATCGATCTCAGCTTTGAATATACTCAATGACTCGCATCCACAGCCCTTTGGGGTGCAGAATTCCAAAGATTCACAACCCTCTGAGTGAAGAAATTCCTCCTCATCTTGGTCTTAAATAGCCGACCCCTTATCCTGAGACTATTCCCCCTAGTTCTAGACACGCCAGCCAGGGGAAACAACCTCTCAGCATCTACCCTGTCAAGCCACCTCAGAATCTTATATGTTTCAATGAGATCACCTCTCATTCTTCTAAACTCCAGAGAGTATAGGCCCAATCTACTCAATCTTTCCTCATAGGGCAACCCTCTCATCCCAGGAATCAGTCTAGTGAACCTTTATTTCACCGACTCTAAGGCAAGTATATCCTTCCTCAGATAAGACCACCATAACTGTGCCCAGTACACGAGGTGTGGTCTCACCAAGGCCCTGTACAAATGTAGCAAGACTTCCTTACTCTTGTACTCCAACCCCCTGGCAATAAAGGCCAACATGCCATTTGCCTTCCTAATTCCTTGCTGTACCTATATGCTAACTCTGTGTTTCTTGCACGAGGACACCTAAATCTCTCTGAACACCAACATTTAATAGTTTCTCACCATTTAAAAAATATTCTGTTTTTCTATTCCCTCTACCAAAGTGAACAACCTCACATTTCCCCACATTATACTCCATCTGCCACCTTTTTTCCCCACTCACCTTAGCCTGTCTATATCCCTTTGCAGGCTCTTTGTGTCCTCCTCACAGCTTACTTTCCCACCCATAGTCATAGAGTCATAGAGTTATACAGCACAGAAAGAGGCCCTTTGGCCCATCGTGTCCGCGCCGGCCAACAAGCCCTGTCTATTCTAATCCCATTTTCCAGCACTTGGTCCATAGCCTTGTATGCTATGGCATTTCTAGTGCTCATCTAAATGCTTCTTGAATGTTGAGAGGGTTCCTGCCTCTACCACCCTTTCAGGCAAAGAGTTCCAGATTCCAACCACCCTCTGGGTGAAAAAGTTTTTCCTCAAATCCCCTCTAAACCTCCTGCCCCTTACCTTGAAACTATGCCCCCTGGCTATTGACCCCTCTACTAAGGGGAAAAGTTCCTTTCTATCTACCCTATCTATGCCCCTCATAATTTTGTACACCTCAATCAGGTCCCCCCTCAGCCTTCTCTGCTCTAAGGAAAACAACCCCAGCCTGTCCAGTCTCTCTTCATAGCTGAAGCACTCCAGCCCAGGTAACATCCAGGTGAATCTCCTCTGCACCCTCTCCAATGCAATCACAACCCTCCTATAGTGTGGCGACCAGAACTGCAGTATTCCAGCTGTGGCCTAACTAGTGTTTCGTACGGCTCCATCATAGCCTCCCTGCTCTTATTTCTATGCCTCGGCTAATGAAGGCAAGTATCCCATATGCCTTTTTAACCACCTTATCTACCTGTCCTGCTGCCTTCAGGGATCTATGTACATGCACACCAAGGTCCCTCTGATCCTCTGTCCTTCCTAGGGTCCTACCATTCATTGTGTATTCCCTTGCCTTGTTAGTCATCCCAAAATGCATCACCTCATACTTTTCAGGGTTAAATTCCATTTTCCACTGTTCTGCCCATCTAACCAACCCGTCTATATCGTCCTGTAGCCTGAGGCTTCCCTCCTCGCTATTTACCACTCCACCAATTTTCGTGTCATCTGCGAACTTACTGATCATACCTCCTACATTCATACCTAAATCATTAATGTACACTACAAACAGCAAAGGACCCAGCACCGATCTCTGCGGTACACCACTGGACACAGGCTTCCAGTCACAAAAACAACCTTCGACCATCACCCTCTGCCTCCTGCCACTAAGCCAATTTTGGATCCAATGTGCTAAATTGCCCTGGATCCCATGGGCTCTTACCTTCTTGACCAGTCTCCCATGCGGGGCTTTGTCAAAAGCCTTACTGAAGTCCATGTAGACTACAGCAACTGCACTACCCTCATCCACACACCTAGTCACCCCCTTGAAAAATGTAATCAAATTGGTTAGACATGATCTCCCCCTGACAAAGCTATGCTGACTATCCTTGATTAATCCTTGCCTTTCCAAGTGGAGACTAATTCTGACCCTCAGAATTTTTTCCAATAATTTCCCTACCACTAATGTTAGGCTCACTGGCCTGTAATTCCCTGGTTTATCCCTACTACCCTTCTTGAATAATGGTACTACATTAGCTGTCCTCCAGTCCTCTGGCACCTCCCTTGTGGCCAGAGAGGTTCTGAAAATGTGTGTCAGAGCCCCTGCAATCTCCTCCCTTGCCTCACACAGCAGCCTGGGATATATCTCGTCTGGGCCTGGGGATTTATCTTTTAAGCCCGCTAAAACCGCTAGTATCTCCTCCCTCTCGATACTAATTTGTTCAAGTATATCACAAACCCCCTGCCTGATTTCTATGCCTACATCGTCCTTCTCCATAGTGAACACAGATGCAAAATATTCATTTAAAATGTCACCTACATCTTCCGGCTCTACACAATGATTGCCACTTTGGTCCCTAATGGGCCTTATTCTTTCCCTGGTTATCCTCTTGCCCTTAATATACTTATAAAACACCTTGGGATTTTCCTTTATTTTGCCCGCCAGTGTTTTTTCATGACCCCTCTTCGCTCTCCTAATTTATTTTTAAGTACCCCCCTGCACTTTCTATACTCCTCTAGGGCTTCCACTGTTTTTAGTCCTTTGTATCTGCCAAAAGCCTCCCTTTTTTTCCTAATCCATTCTTGTATATCCCTTGACATCCAGGGTTCCCTGGGCTTGTTGGTCCCACCCTTGACCTTCACGGGAACATGTTGGTGTTGTACTCTCTATTTCCTTTCTGAAAGACTCCCACTGCTCTGATGTGGATTTTCCTACAAGTATCTGATCCCAGTCCACTTTGGCCAGATCCTGCCTTATCATATTAAAATCGGCCTTCCCCCAATTTAGAACCTTTATTTCCGGTCCATCTTTGTCCTTTTTCATGACTACCTTAAATCTCACCAAATTATGGTCACTGTCACCAAAATGCTCTCCTACTGACACTGAAGGGATACTTACTAGTCCTAGCCCTTTTCGGGCTGCCCTGGATCAGGCGTATTCCCCAGACGTTCACCTTCAACTAAAGTTAGAGATAGCCGAATTCTATAAGACGCTTAATTGGGTCTAAAGGTCCAGGCTATCTCTCTCTAAAGGAAAGGAATGACTTGAAGATGTTACCATCCTCCAGATAGCACTTTTAATAAGCTTAACTAGACTGTAACCTTCCGGATATTATGAGGGTCCGGAATACTCCCCCAGAATTCTGCAACTCCTTACAAAAGAGTGTACAGAGATTTAGTTCGCGAGTTTGATACAGAAATACTATGCGAGACAATTCTAAAAATATATAGATTTATTAAAGAACCGACATGCAGCTAACAGCTGGTGATTCAATCGCAACTTTAACAGCTCAAAATACAAATAGCTTACATTTCTTATTCTCAGAGATCCTTATTCTCAAATCTTAACTGCGTTACATTTTTACAATTCTTATTATTTCTAATCCAGGATATCCACCAAAATCAAATAAGAGTACCTTTTGATCCCCGAGACTCAGAGTTAAAAACTTAGAGCCTGCCTCTGAAGTTGAGAATTGCTTGCCCCTTCCAACGCCTTCTGACTTCCTATCTGAAAGTTCCATATTTTATACTCTTTTTGCAGTGATATATCCTTTGAAGTTTTCTGCTGATGTAAGCTAATTATCTCTAGTCATTCTTTCTGTTGACTTCTTTCTAATCTTACTGTCAGTTCAGCTGTTAACTTGCAGAATCCTGTCTCTACCTTTAGGTGTTCAAATTTTATCATAAAAAATGGTTATGACAGATGTATCTATTTGATGCCATTCTTACAAAGTGCTTTCATTCAATTTTTAATTCACCTTAGCTGGTTGAAAGCAGATGTCGTGTCTCCTAACTGTTCTATTTTCAACACTAATGCAATGTGATTGCTTGGTGTATCTATTGATGCCATATTTACAAAGTCTTCTGTTGGTATCTTTTACAATATGTAAATCATAAACACTTCAACTAGGGCATTCTATGCATTTTTTTAGCTACTTCAGTTGGTTGTATTAAGAATTATGTCTCCTGTCTTTCATTTGATATGATATTTATGAAGGCATATGTTTCTTTAATGTGCTGTGTTTCTGTTCCAAGTGTTAGTCTTTGACACTTTAAACTGGATAATGGTATTGTTTCTCCCAAACTGCAGACATTCTGGATGCAACTTTTTGCTTCTTTAATAGAGCCATTGTTTTAGTATTAACAACCAATTCCCATTTCAAAAGCTTGTATGGTGTTTACAGCTTGAGTTAACACTTCATCTTAACATAGAAACATAGAAGATAGGAGCAGGAGTAGGCCATTCGGCCCCTCGAGCCTGCTCCACCATTTAATGAGATCATGGCTGATCATCCAAACTCAGTACCCTGTCCCTGCCTTCTCCGCATATCCCTTGATCCCTTTATCTTATCTCAGAAGCCTGTATTCTGTTTACAGCCTGTGTCATTGAGGCTTTTAGATTTTCAACCCCAGTTTGTCATGTTTTGATCAAGTCAGAATTCTGTTCATAGGATGGTGTACCTTTCTGAAATATGGCTATTTCCTTTACAACACTTCTACCACTTGCCCGGCTACATTCCCAAGAATTAGGTCCAGTACCGCCCCCTCTCTTGTAGGACTTTCTACATGCTGGCTCAAAAAGATCTCCTGGATGCACTTTAAGAATTCTACCCCCTTGTATTCTAGTCCTCTAGATATAAAGGCCAGCATTTCATTAGCCTTTTTGATTCTTTTTTTGTATCTGTCCATGACATTTTAATGATCTATGTACATAGACCCCAAGTCTCTTTGGACCTACTGTTTCTAGCTTTTAACCATTTAGAAAGTACCCTGTTCTATCCTTTTTAGGTCCAAAGTGGATGACCTCACATTTGCTTACATTGAAATCCATTTGCCACAGTTTTGCCCATTCGCTTAATATATTAATCTCTTTTTGTAATTTTATGCTTCCATCTACACTGCTTACAATGCCGCCTATTTTTGTGTTATCAAACTTAGATGATGGAATAGAAAACCACATATCCAAGTCGTTAATAAATACAGTGAATAGTTGAGGCCCCAACACAGATCCTTGCGAGACACCACTAGTCACATCCTGCCAATTAGAGTATGTGCCCATTATCCCTACTCACTGTCTCCTGCTGCTCAGCCAATTTCCTAACCAGGTTAATAATTTGCCCTCAATTCCATGAGCTTCAACTTTAGCTAACAGTCTCTTATGAGGGACTTTATCGAATGCCTTCTGGAAGTCCATATAAATAACATACATAGACATGCTCCTGCCCACTACTTTAGTCACCTCTTCAAAAAACTCGATCAGGTTCATCAGGCATGACCTACCCTTTACAGATCTATGCTGGCTCTATCTGATTAGCTGAAATTTTCCAAGGTGTTCAGTCACTCCGTCCTTAATTATGGACTCTAATAATTTCCTGACAACAGATGTTTGGCTAACCGGTCTGTAATTCCATGTTTCCCCTCTCTCTCCTTTCTTTAATAGCGGAGTGACGTGCAATTTTCCAATCTAAAGGAACAGTTCCCAAATCAAGAGAACTTTCAAAGGTTGTAGTTAAGGCACCTGCAATGTTCTCACCTACTTTCTTTAAAACCCTGGGATAGAAACCTGGGGATTTGTCACTCTTTATTGCTATTATTTTCTTCATTACTGTTATTTTGCTTACATTTGGGCGAGTCCCCATCCCTGATTCAATATTAGTTTCTTTGGGATGTCCGGCATGCTATCCTTTTCCTCTACTGTAAATACTGATGCAAAATAATTATTCAACGTGTCTGCCATTACCTTATTTTCATTTACAATATCACTGTTCTCTGTTTTCAAGGGGCCCACATTGTTCCTAACCACCTTCTTTTTCCTAACATAATTGCAAAAAATGTTTGTTTATTTTGATACGTCTTGCAAGTTTATTTTCATTCTCCCTTTTTGCAGCTCTTACTATCTGTTTTGTTACCTTTTGTTGTTCTTTGTATCTCTCCCAGTTGCCAGGATCTGTGCTAATTTTTGTAAGCGTTTCCTTTTAATTTTATGTTGTCACTTACCTCTTTAGTCGACCATGGCTGGGTTGTTTTGGCAAGTAGAGCTCTTGCCCCTTCGGGGTATAAACTGGTTCGGTATCATGTTAAATTCATCTTTGAACACCTCCCACTAATCTTCTGTATTTTACCCATGAACAGATTTGCCCAGTTTACTGTGGACAGTGTAGTGTATGTACCTTGAAGAAGGAACTATATTCTGCAGCCCCTGTATACTGCAGTACCAGTAGTGACCACCCCTGTATATAAGCCTGTGTAGTAACTTTGTATAGTAGTTCCAGTTTTGTCTCCATTCAGTAAACACCTGTTATAACCAACTTCTGCAGTCCGTGTCTCAATTACACACGGACATTACAGACAGTCTCTTGCCTCATCGCATTGAAGTCAGCCTTACCTAAATCTAGAATCTTAGTAGTTGTTTGGCGTTTCTCCCTTTCAAACACTACGTTGAAACCCTGCTGTCCTTCAGTCTGTAGCATGTCCTTCTCAGGAATTGTGTGCAATCTTTTCATACATGACAAAGCAATGCTTGTTATTGTCAGTCACAGACTGCTGAATTTGGCAACTACTTCATAATTTCTTTTATGCAATTCACAGAGTTAGTGAATCCTACCTAGTAAATCCAGTCACGTGAAAAAGATGGTGTGTCAAAATCTGGTATTGTACATTTAAAGGTGACATTTTAGTAATCATTTGAAGTATCTGTACGAGGGATGGAGAATCCTCACTCTCTTAATGCTTCACATTAAGGATTTTGACACTAATACCTTTTTACTCTTCCTTTTCTAGCGTAAACAAACTCAGCTTCTCTAGCTTTTCCTTGCAACTCAGCTATCAAATGAGTACCCTAGTGTTGGGTTTTATGGGATATTGTTATATATCCCTATTACCCTTATGTGGCGGTATTATAAAGAAAGTAAGTCTTGCATTTATATGGTGCCTTTCATGACCACCGGACATCTTTAAGTGCTTTACAGCCAATTAAGTACTTTTTGAAATCTAGTCACTGTTGTAAGTAGGAAAGGTGGCAGCCAATTTGCACACAGCAAGCTCCCACAAAGAGCAATGTGATAATTAGCAGAAAATCTATTTATTTAGTGATGTTGATTGAGGGATAAGTATTGGCCAGGACACCAGGAATAACTCCCCTGCTCCTCTTCAAAATAGTACCATAGGATCTTTTACGCCCACCTGAGAGGACAGATGTTTAACATCTCATCCGAAAGACGGCACCTCCGATAGTGCAGCACTCCCTCAGTCAGCCTAGATTTTTTTACTGGAATGAAACTTGAACCCACAACCTTCTAATTCCGAGGCGAGGGTGCTACCAACTGAGACACAGCTGACACAATATAGGATATTGTCATACATCTTTTACCGCTAATACAAGTTCGAGGACTAGGAAACATTGAAAAAGTCTTGTTAATGCTCTTTATTAAATCAAGTCAATGAGATAATAAAACACAACCCTTTACGTGCAGTGTATATGAGATATAGATACCAATTATACTTGTATACCGAGGATTCCTTCAGGCGATCACAAGCGTGTCGTCTTGACTTTTTACGTTAGCCTCAGGAAGACTAGATGGAAGTTCCTCAGGAGTTCCAGAGTGTTGTAACTTTTTTATGTTTCATTACATAGAACGAATGTGTGTACCTGTGTCATCACTATCTGTGTGTACGCATTTGATACAGCTGCCATAATTTAGTGTTAAGGTTAGCTGTGACCATTCATTGTGTGTGGCTTTGATGCCTTATCTTTTCCAAGCTGTATTGCAACAGGTCCTATCGACACTGCAGTCCATTCAACAATTGATACTCCTTTCTCACACTCCCCCCTGCTGTGCTAAAAACCTGTCTGGTACATCTGTGTGTGTATCTGAAGTGTATTTTTAGCCTAACAACTCTAGCTCAATATATAATGCCAGCTAGTTTATTCTATTTAATAAATTTATACGTGCCTCTCCTTACACCCAGTGCCATGATGTCCTTCCTGGCTACCAGATCTGCATAGAGTATTCCAGATGAGGATGGACCACTGCCCCTCTATAGGGTTAGTACACATTGGCCATGATATTCCGATCCCTACGGGTGGGTACGCTGCGCTGTGTACCCACCCGTAGGGACATCGGAAATGCCGTTTTCAGGCATGCACTGCGCATGCGCTGAAAACCTATATTTCCAATCTGTCAAGAAATGCTCTTGGCAGATCGGACGCCTGCCCTGGAGAAGGGCCTCTGCGGGTGGATAGTTCCGCTTTCTGGAGCCCCTCCGCCCGCAGAAAACCTTTAGAATTTTTATGCCTGGTAAAAGCAGGTGTAAGGCCTGCTTTTACCAGGATAAGAGTTGAAAAAAGGTTTTAAAAAGTTTTTAAATTTTCAGTCATTTATCATTTAAAAATACTTTAAAAAAAAGTAAGTTTATTTTTAGCCCTGTAAAAAAACTTTAATTTTTTTCAAAAATTTAATTTTTGTTTAAAATATTTAATTTATTGTAATTTCAACTAATTTTAAAAATTTGATTTTTTAAAAATTTATTTAATGTTTTGAAGTGTTTTTGGGGTGATCTCCATTCATATATTTGACAGGTCTATCTGTCAAGTGTATGAAGGGAGATTCCCTTCTTTGATTGGCTCCCCATGGCCCACGTGATCCCAGGGACGCTTGCGAACTGCATGCGCCCCTGGGATACGTAGGACCTGCGCACTTGGAGTTCGAGAGGCCCAGCATCGAAACTCTACGCACCTCGGGAGCCCTCAGGTAAGTGCATAGATTTTTTCCAGATCGGTGGCTTCCGCACGCGGGAAGCCTCCGATTGGAAAATACGGCCCAATGTGTTCTATTCCACATGCTTTACAGCCCAAGCTCCTATTTGCCTCTGCAGGGTTTCACCAACCTGCCCACCAGCAGCCCAAATGCTTTTCCTGCGCTGTATACTGTAAACTAGCAACACTATTTTGTAATTCCAATGTTTGTTTTCCTTCCCTAGTCTCCTCATTTTGCACTTGTCAACATTAAATTTAATTTGCCATTTCTCAGCCCAATTTCTCAATGTATTTAGATTCCTCTGCACCTGACCAGCCTGTTCTTAGTGCTTTGCACCCCCATATTTTTATATCATTAGCAAATGTAGATCCTTTAGTCTCTATCTCCACTTCCAAATTTGATATACAACCTGAGTAGAAGAGGTCCCAGTACTGATACTTAGAGTACCCGACTAGCTTTCAGGGTGGTCCTTTTGCCCTATTTTAAAGTTAATTGTTCTGTTCCCTTCTCTTCCAAACCTTTGGTACAACTCTTGATTCTAATGATTCCCATAACAGATCTCCACCAAAACATGAACAAATTCATTGGTCGTTTCCTTAAGTGTGCAGACCATCTTTCCTCGGGCCTTACCCTGTTTCAATGCCAGGCGGCTAAAGCGAATAATTGCCAGCATCTGTATTTTCTTTTATTCTATTTATAATTCTAAACAACTATTGTTTATGTAAATATTTAATTATGCAGTTGTACTTTGGTATTTCACAATATCAAACCCCGTATTTCCCTACTGCTACCAAGCCCCATCATCCAGTGCTATGAAACACCAATATCGCCCCAGTCTGGCAAACCCAAGGAACTCCCCTTCCCAGTACTCCAATATTTCCTCCTTTTACACTGCTGCTGCCAACACCAACATTTCCCTTTACCTAGTGCTGCCAAATCTCAAGATCTCCCACTCCCCAATACTACTGTATCCTATGACTCACTGTGAGCAATGTCAGAGAGATCCATTAGTAGATATATGCCCCAACTTTACTCGGTTATTGCAGCAGACTTCCACCGTAACTCTGGTGGGAGTTCAGTGGAACAACCTTGTTTGGGAGTAGAGCCACTGCCTGCCTTAAACAAAGCCACTGATGTGACAAGGGCGGGGACTCCTTACCTGGGTGTTCCCATTTTCCTGGCCTTAATGTGTTCCAGCGTATCTTTAGAGGCCACTATGCCCAGAGAGATGAGGTGCACCAGCCTCCAGAAGGGTGCAAATAGGGCGTACAGGTCAGTGCCTGGACCTCTGAAAATCACAGAGACGTTTATTGTTAGAAATTTTTTTTAAGCAGCCCCTCTGACACAGGTGGCCACTTGGGACACCAGATTCCTCTTCCGAGGGGAACCTGCCAGCCCCACCAGCCAGGCTGCATATCTTATACTGGTCTTTCTGGGGTCTTCAGCAGGGTGTACCACAGATGCACCAGACACTGCCACAGGCCCACACCTATTGGCTCCTCCTTAACCCCGCAAACCTCACTGGGAATCAGTGACAGAGTTCTTCAGGAGGCGCAATCCTGGCATAACTGTTGGGATTTGGTGCCATAAAGTCTTATGTTTAGTATGCATCCATCACACACCAGGTACCACGCATCAAAGTATCACACTTTGCCACAGTCTTAGAAAAAGACAAAAACAAAGTTGATCATTGACCTGGGTTCTGAAATTTATAAGCACATTTATTGACCTTTAATTAACCTCAGTTACAAAGAACTAAAATTACCTGGATTCTCACAGGGCAGGAGTGTTTTTGTTTTCCTGGGTTGCATGGATGCATATCATGTAGCCTTAGGACCTACATAATAGTTTAAATTTATGTTCCCATTAATTTGCATATATACCAAGCTACAGATACCAATGGACCTAGGTGTTCTGATTTCTGATTTTCCCCACAGCATTGAGAACCCACCAATCCAAACCTCCAGGCCCACAAAATTAAAATAGGATAAACCAGCAAATAAAAAATATAAGTGCAAATAGGATTGGATTGCCTAGATTTCCAGGGTTGGCTTGTCAGTGCTCAGGGAACACACATGGCCCAACCAATAGTTTGTATTAAAAAAAGTTAAGATATACTGGCCGGGAAATTTGATAATGCAAGAAAATGGGTGTGGGCGCCGCGATGGGAGTTATGTCCGTGCCCGTTCAAAAAGCGCAGGCAGCATGTCAATTTGGTGCTGCCTGCTAATTACCATGATAGTGCATAGCCTAGTAACTATCGCACTGCTGACAGGCTGTGCGCTCACCAGGAGGCCCAAGTTAATGTCGCTGGAGCAAGTCCGCATTTCCTTAAAGCTATGCTGTTCATTTTCAAGGCAGTCTCTGGCCCTTAAAGCTGAACTGCCGTCTGGAATAAAAATCATTCAAAACTAGGGAGTCTGCAGCTCTTAAAGCTGAACTGCCTTCTGCACATAAAAAATGTTAAAAGTGCTTCAGCACTAACACAAATGACTCAACAGGCCAGGGAAAGGGCACCCAGCATCTCGGACTCAGCAGTCCAGCTTTGATCTAGGGGTCAATGCAAGGTCCTCTACCCACAGGGGGCCAGGAGGCCCTCCAGAAAGAAGGATATTGGACCAGATCGCTGAGGCAGTCATTGCCAGCAGTGTTACCCCCAGGACCTGGCTCTAGTACCCAAAGAAGTTTCATGACCTCAGACGAATGGTCAAGGTCAGTGAATGCATCTTCAAAAGCCGTCTCCTACCAACTGCACCACTAGCCTCACACACTGCTCAATGCATGACTCCCACCATCCCCACCCCCCCCAATCACTCACCTACCAACAATCTCTACCAAACACGAGGCACACCTCACATTCCTAGCTTCACCTCACCCACTTGGAGGAGACTGTGCTGGCCATTCTTGGCCAGCGGCAGGGCTGAAAGAATACAAGTTGCTGATATCCTCAAACGTTATCCTCCTTCTCGCATCCCATTTACCCCTCATCCCATAATCTCTTCTGATGTACAAGATGCCCATGGTGTAAGCATACACCTCTTGCTTTCCTGCCCTCCCCTCATCACAACCCTACCCTTGTGCCTTCCTCATTTCAGACCCAAAAAATCCAGCCTGCCCAGCCAGTGGTTAACCAAGGCGAGGGAGAGGAGCGTGAAGAAACACCATCACTCGATTTGACACTCCCCCCACTGAAAGTCAGCAGACTTCCACCAGCCATGCTGCAACCATTGGGGAAGCACTGCATAAAAGCACTAGGATAGGCAAAGGCAGACACAAGACACTCACTAAGGGAATGCACAAGGGTGATTAGTTGACTTTTTGATGTAATATTGGATGCATATATGGATAAAATTGGATTGGAAAGTTTGTTTTGTGGTGGCTTTTATTTCAGCATTGTGGCTGTGATGCTCAGTAACAGAGGGAAGGTAAGGTGTGGGACAAATGTTGAAAGGGGAATTGGGGTTGTGGTCACTGGGACAGCAGGCGGATGATTCGATATCCCGGCCAAAAAGGGGCTGTCTGAGTTGCCTCCTTCCTTCCGTTTCCTCCTCTTCTGTTTCCTCCTCTTCCCTCTGCAAGCAGCTTGTCCCTTTGCTGCCTCTGTTTCATCTCCATGTGATATTGCAGCCCAAGTGGGACTGCAACTACAGCCCCCAGGACTGTGAGCAAATGGTGTTCTCAGAGGCCTTCCTTTAACGTCCAAAGCCTTGCAAGCATCCAGCAGCACTTCCTGCACACTTTAACAACTTTTGAAATGTATTGCACCAAGCCACTACTCTAATAAAGTGCAACAAAAAGTCCAAAAGCTAAAATCGAAAATTACCTGAAAGATGTGTGCATCCCTTTAAGAAGCGCTGGCAGCGTCTCTGTAGTACTGCTGCATGCACGTTCTTCCGTGTATGGTTTGGAGAGGGTGGTATCCAGAGCGGTGACATCCAAAATCAGAAGTTGTGCATCAATTCAGGCGTTGCACACCGATTGATGTCACGATCTGCATATTTACATGTGGATGGCGAGCGCAGGCAATGGCAGCGCTAATGACTTCCGAAAAATGTCAGACATCGTGTTCTGCAACAGATGCGGGTGGAAGCAAGGTGGCCGCCATTTTTTCAGCAAAATCTGTCTTAACGGCCGGTGCTAAACCTCACACATATCCCACACACTGAACCCCGGCGCCATGGACAGCCGGCACACCGACTGAGCAGATCCAACTCCGGCCACTGACTGGCTGACTTACATAATAACATAAGAGATAGGAGCAGGAGTCGGCCAGTCGGCCCCTCAAGCGTGCCCCGCCATTCAATAAGATCATGGCTGATCTGATCTTGGCCTCAACGCCACTTTCCCACCTGCTCCCCATAACCCTTGACTCCCCTGTAGCTCAAAAATCTATCTCCGCCTTGAATATATTCAATGACCCAGCCTCCACAGCTCTCTGGGGTAGAGAATTCCAAAGATTCACGACCCTCTGAGAAAAGAAATTCCTCCTCATCTCTGTTTTAAATGGACGACCCCTTATCCTGAAACTGTGCCCCCAAGTTCTAGATTCCCCCATGAGGAATTTAGTTTTTTAATTTTACTCTTAATTTCAAGGTTACATTATTACTGTAGCCAAAACCAATGAGGCACGATAAGTGAAGCATGTAAATTGTTTTTTTATTTACACCACTAACAATGAGTTAATGTAACTTTCCAGTACTATTATGGTGCCATATAACAATTACACTATAAGAGTTTAAGTATCAATTATCCCCAAAACATAATCACAGTGGCACTATTATGGAAAGTGCAATATCTGTGCACGTTAAGACCCTTGAAATACAATCATGCCTAAAAGTCTGCAGTGAATGTAGTGGAAAAGTTCTAGTCCGCTTAGGTCACTGGCTAATGAAACACTTCAAACAGCTTGTCCTCTTGATAGTGCCTGCTTATCAGAAGTCAGTAATCCAAACTTCAGCTCTAGATTTAATTCCTGTTGGCAAATCTGAATATTTCAGATTTCTGCTGAATGAACATTGATTTCAGAATATGTAACCAAATGAGAATGTTCAAAATCATAAAATCATACAGCACAGATGGAGACCTTTCAGCCTGTTGTGCCTGTGCCAGCTCTTTCAAAGAGTTATCCAATTAGTTCCACTCCCCGATCCTTTCCCCATAGCCCTGCAAAACGCTCCCATCTATTATTGCAGCTGCTCTTACATAGGGTTAGATAGGATATATGGCATAGAAACAGGCCATTCGGCCCAACCAGTCCATGCCGGCGTTTATGCTCCCAGCCTGTTCTTCCTTTCATGATATGTATACCCTTGCATTTCTGGTATCATCCTTGTAAATCTTCTCTGCACCCTCTCCAGTGCCTCTATATCCATTTTATAATATGGCGATCAGAAGTGTGGTCTAACCATGGTTCGGTACAAGTTTAGCATAACCTCCCTACTTTTCAATTCCATCCCTCTAGAAATAAACCCTAGTGCTTGGTTTGCTTTTTTTATGGCCTTGCTAACCTGTGTTGAAACTTTTAGTGATTTCTGTATTTGTACTCCTAGCTCCATTTGTTCCTCCACCCCACCTAGACTCGCACCCTCCAAGTGATATGAGCTCCCTATTCTTCCTACCAAAATGTAATGCCTTTATCTGTGTTGAACTTCATTTGCCAATTATATGCCCATTCTGCAATTTTATTAATGTCCTCCTGTAACTTATTGCAGTCCTCTTCCTCCTCACCCAACTTGTTGTCATCCGCAAATTTAGAAATTGTGTTTTTGATTCCTAAGTCTAAATTGTTCATGTAAATTGTGAACAGCAGTGGTCCCAGCACTGATCCTTGTGGAACACCACTACCCACCTTTTGCCACTGTGAATAGCTACCCTTTACATAGAAACATAGAAGATCGGAGCAGGAGTAGGCCATTCGGCCCTTCGAGCCTGCTCCGCCATTCAATGAGATCATGGCTGATCATCCAAATTCAGTACCCTGACCCTGCCTTCTCCCCATATCCCTTGATCCCTTTAGCCTTAAGAAATATATCTAACTCCTTCTTGAATATATTTAATGAACTGGCCTCCACCGCCCTCTGTGGCAGAGAATTCCACAGGTTCACCACTCTCTGGGTGAAGAAATTCCTCCTCATTTCAGTCCTAAATGGCTTACCCCTTATCCTTAGACTATGACCCCTGGTTCTGGACTCCCCGGCCATCAGAAACATCCTTCCTGCATCTAGTCTGTCCAGGCCTGACAGAATTTTATAGGTTTTGATGAGATCCCCTCTCAATCTTCTAAACTCCAGTGAGTATAAGCCCAATCGACACAATCTCTCCTCATACGTCATTCCTGCCATCCCAAGTATCAGCCTGGTGAATCTTCGCTGCACTCCTTCCATGGCAAGAACGTCCTTCCTCAGGTAAGGTGACCAAAACTGCACACAGTACTCAAGGTGTGGTCTCACCAAGGCACTGTACAACTGTAGCAAGACATCCTTGTTCCTGTACTCGAACCCTCTTGCTACGAAGGCCAACATACCATTTGCCTTCTTAACCGCCTGCTGCACCTGCATGCTTACCTTCAGCGACTGGTGCACAAGAACACCCAGATGTCTTTGCACTTCCCCTTCTCCCAATCTATTGCCATTCAAATAATAATCTGCCTTCCTGTTTTTGCCACCAAAGTGGATAACCTCACATTTATCCACATTATAGTGCATTTGCCATGTTTCTGCCCAATCACCCAACCTGTCCAAATCGTACTGGAGTTTCACGACATCCTCCTCACAACTTACCCTCCCACCCAGCTTTGTGTCGTCTGCAAATTTGGAGATATTACATCCCATTCCCTCGTCCAGATCATTAATATATATTGTGAACAGCTGGGGTCCTAGGACCGATCCTTGCGGTACCCCACTAGTCACTGCCTGCCACTCGGAAAACGACCCGTTTATTCCAACTCTTTGCTTTCTGTCCACCAACCAGTTCTCTATCCAAGTCAATACCTTGCCCCCAATCCCATGTGCCTTAATTTTGCATGCTAATCTCTTATGTGGGACCTTATCGAAAGCCTTCTGAAAGTCCAAATACACCACATCCACTGGTTCTCCCTTATCTATTTTACCAGTTACATCCTCAAAAAATTCCAGTAGATTAGTCAAGCATGATTTACCTTTTGTAAATCCATGTTGGCTTTGTCTGATCCTGTCACTGCTTTCCAAGTGCTCTGCTATTACATCTTTTATAATAGCCTCTAGCATTTGCCCCACTACTGATGTCAGGCTTACCGGTCTATAATTCCCTGCTTTTTCTCTACCACCTTTTTTGAATAGTGGGGTAACATTAGCTACCGTCCAATCCATGGGTACTGTTCCAGAGTCTATCGAGTTCTGGAAGATGACCAGCAATGCGTCTACTATTTCTAGGGCCACTTCCTTAAGTACCCTGGGATGTAGATTATCAGGCCCTGGGGATTTATCGGCCTTCAGTCCCATCAATTTTCCTAACACCATTTCCCTACAAATACTGATTTCTTTCAGTTCCACCCTTTCATCAGACCCTATGTCCCCCGGCATCTCTGGGAGGTTATTTGTGTCCTCCTTTGTGAAGACAGAACCAAAGTATGAATTTAGTTGGTCTGCCATTTCTTTGTTTCCCATTATAAATTCCCCTGATTCTGACTGCAAGGGACCTACGCTTGACTTCACCAATCTTTTTCTCTTCACATATCTATAAAAGCTTTTACAGTCAGTTTTTATGTTCCCTGCAAGCTTACTCTCATATTCTATTTTCCCTTTCTTAATTAATCCCTTTGTCCTCCTTTGCTGAATCCTAAACTGCTCCCAATCCTCAGGATTATTGCTTTTTCTGGCCAATTTATATGTCCTCTCCTTGGATCTTATGCTATCCCTAATTTCCCTTGTTAGCCACGGTTGAGTCACCTTTTTTGTTTTATTTTTATGCCATACTCTCTGCTTTCTGTCCTGAAGCCAGCCAGCAATCCATTCTGCTACTTGTCCCCTGATTCCGCATTCTCTGACCTTGTTCATCAGTCTATTATGGGGTACCTTATCGAAGGCCTTTTGAAAATCCAGATAAATTACATCATCTACATTACCATTGTCTACTCTCTCTGGTTGGTCAAGCAAGACTTTCCCTTTTGAAATCCATGTTGACTATTCATTATTATATTTTTGGTTTCTAGATGTTCTTCTATTTTCTCCTTTAGTAGGGATTCCATTATTTTTCCTACCACTGATGTTAAGCTGACTGGTCCATAATTCCCTGGACATGTTCTATCGCCCTTCTTAAATATCGGTATTACGTTAGCTATCCGCCAGTCCTCTGGCACTATACCTTTTTCTAATGAATTATTAAATATTCTTCCTCCAGTCAGAAAGAGGTGTCCAAGATGACTCCCATCTTGTTCCATCTCCAGTATCGCCCTGGCATTGAGTTCTGATAAGTAGTACTAATTCTGTTTTGAGTCTTGTTTCCCAACTATTTGATGGCATTAGCAGCCTGTTATCCTGCAGTGTTACACTGTGCTTCTCAATTGCTGTGAGCATTTTTTGATTGCACTGCAGTGTCTTGGCAGTTTTCCACTTTAATATGCTTAAGAGAATAAATCATAACATATATGAGAAATCGTTACCACAATCAATAAAGTCTACATAAAAATAGGTTATATTTAATCACCACTTTTATACCTGTGGAAGCTTGAATCTGTTCCTCAGCACCAATGCACTTAGACTACACACAAATTGCTTTATCCTTTATCAAAAAACTGTAGCAGTGTTAACATTCAGGGAAATAAGAAGGTTCAAACCACATTGAAAACCAGGTCAGGTGTCAGCCTTGGCTCATTGCTTATACTCGCCTCTGAATCAGAAGCTTGTGGCTTCAAGCCTCACGCGAGAGACTTGAGCAAATAATCTAGCCTGACACTCCAGTGCAGATGAGGGAGTGTTGTGCTGTCAGAGGTCTTGCCTTTTAGTTGAGATACTGGCCCAGAAATTCGGGTCTCCACGGGTGAGTACGCACGGGGTACTCACCCGTAAGCCCAATGGCATGCGCGGGAAACCGGCACTTCCGTTACCCTGAAAGAAGGGGTTCAGAGTTCGAACGTGTGCACAGGAGAGGTTTTTTTTTCCAGGTTTTTCCGGGAGGGTAAGTCTCCAGAATTTACACATTTAAAAAGCAGGCGTAAGGCCTGCTTTTTACAAGGTAAGTGGTGAATTAATTAAAATTTAAACTTTTTTCCACAGGTTTATTATTTTTAAATACTTTAAAGCAAGGTAAGTTTATTTTTAGCCCCGTTAGAAAATAAAATTATTTTTTTCAAAAATTTAAATTATTGTTTAAAATAGTTATTTCATGTAATTTATAGTTTATTTAAAAAATGTGATTTTTTAAAAATTTATTTGAAGATTGTGATGTTTTGGGGCCCGTAGTATTTATAAGGTTTGACAGGTATGAATGGGCATTCCCTGCTCCGATTGGCTCTCCATGGCCCACGTGATCCCAGGATACGCATCGAACTAACTGTGCCCCTGGGATATGCAAGCACTGTGCGCCAACAGTTGGAGCAGGCCCAGGATCAGAATCCCACGGGGGCCCACAGCTCAACGGCCGGCGCGCAAGGTAAGTGCAGGTCAGGGGCTTACACCCGCGGGAAGCCCCCGACCCGAATTTCTGGGCCATTAAAATGAGGTCCTGTCTGTCCTCTCAGGTGGATATAAAAGATCCCAAGGCACTACTGAATGCAGAGTAGAGAGTTCTCCCATTGTCACAGCCAACATTTATTCCTCATTAAACATCACCAAAACAGGTTATCTGGTCATTTATCACATTGCTGTTTATGAGACCTTGCTGTGTGCAAACTGGCTGCCATGTTTCCCTGCATTACAACAGTAACTGCACTTCAAAAGTAATTTATTGGCTGTGAAACATTTTGTGATATCCTGAGGTCATGAAATTCACCGTATAAATTCAAGTTCTTTCTTGATCAGATCTTATCATGAGGTAGAATTAAAATGTAATCTAAATCTATGTTTGTTCTGATTGCTTTTATCATGGCTCAAGGTTGAAGATAAAATGTGGCTTTTAAAATTTGTAATGTAAAACAATTTATGGAATCAACTGACCCCATTTCATCAGGTGAATGCATAATTAGCTTACTTATAAATGTACCTACACAATGTCATTTTATATAGTGCAATGTTTTAATAACTTAGATCATCCTCAAACCTACTACACAAATCCACTAATCATCTCCTATCCGATTCTGTTCCAATATGGCTGTATCAAAGTTCTGGGATATTTAGCGCAGTTCCAATTTTCACTATTACATTAGCCGCCTGCTTGAACCACTGCAGTCCGTGTGGTGAAGGTACTCCCACAGTGCTGTTAGGGAGGGAGTTACAGGATTTTGACCCAGCGACAATAAAGGAACAGCGACATATTTCCAAGTTAGGATAGTGTGTGATATGGAGGGGAACTTGGAGGTGGTGGTGTTCCCATGTTGCTGCTGCCCTTGTCCTTTTAGGTGGTAGAGGTCGCGGGTTTTGGAGGTGCTGCCGAAGAAGCCTTGGCGAGTTGCTGTAGTGCATCTTGTAGATGGTACACACTGCAGCTGCGGTGCGCTGGTGATGGAGGGAGTGAATGTTTAAGGTGGTGGATGGGGTCCCAATCAAGCGGGCTGCTTTATCTTGGATGGTGTCAAGCTTCTTGAGTGTTGCTGGAGCTACATTTATCCAGGCAAGTGGAGAGTATTCCATCACACTCCTGACTTGTGCCTTGTAGATGGTGGACAGGCTTTGGGGAGTCAGGAGGTGAGACACTCGCCGCAGAATACCCAGCCTCTGACCTGCTTAGTATTTATGTGGCTGGTCCAGTTAAGTTTCTGGTCAATGGTGACCCCCAGGATGTTGATGGTGGGGGATTCAGTGATAGTAATGTCGTTGAATGTCAAGGGGCGGTGGTTAGACGCTCGCTTGTTGGAGATAGTCATTGCCTGGCACTTATCAGCCGAAGCCTGAATGTCGTCCAGGTCTTGCTGCATGTGAGCATGAACTGCTTCATTATCTGAGGAGTTGTGAATGGCGCTGAACATTCTGCAGTCATCAGCGCACATCCCCATTTCTGGCTTTATGTTGGAGGGAAGGTCATTGATGAAGCAGCTGAAGATGGTTGGGCCTAGGACACTGCCCTGAGGAACTCCTGCAGCAATGTCCTGAGGCTGTGATGATTGACCTTCAACCACCACAACCATCTTCCTTTGTGCTAGGTATGACTCCAGCCACTGGAGAGTTTCCCCCCCCCCCCCCCCCCCCACCGATTCCCATTGACTTAAGTTTTACTAGGGCTCCTTGATGCCACACTCGGTCAAATGCTGCCTTGATGTCAAGGGCAGTCACTCTCGCCTCACCTCTGGAATTCAGCTCCTTTGTCCATGTTTGGACCAAGGCTGTAACGAGGGCAGGCTCTTCTACACACCATATTGAACCAGGGTTGATCACCAGGCTTGATGGCAATGATAGAGTGAGGGATATGCTGGGCCATGAGGTTACAGATTATGGTGGAATACAATTCTGCTACTGCTGATAGCCCACAGCGCCTCATGAATGCCCAGTTTTGAGCTGCTAGATCTGTTCTGAATCTATCCCATTTAGCACGGTGGTAGTGCCACACAACACGATGGCGGGTGTCCTCAGTGTGAAGACGGGACTTCGTCTCCACAATGACTGTGCAGTGGTCACTGCTACCAATGCTGTCATGGACAGATGCATTTGTGACAGGTAGATTGGTGAGGACAAGGTCAAGTAGGTTGTTCCTTCGTGTTGGTTCTCTCACCACCTGTCGCAGGCTCAGACTGGCAACTATGTCCTTCAGGACTCTGCCAGCTTGGTCAGTGGTACTGCTACCGAGCCACTCTTGGTGATTGACATTTAAGTCCCTCACCCAGAGTACATTCTGTGCCCTTTCTACTCTCGGTGCTCCTTCCAAGTGGTGTTCCACATAGAGGAGTACTGATTGATCAGCTGAGGGAGGGCGGTAGGTGGTAATCAGCAGGAGGTTTCCTTGCCCATGCTTGACCTGAAGCCATGAGACTTCATGGAGTCTGGAGTCAATGTTGAGGAATCTCAGGGCCACTCCTTCCCGACTGTATATCACTGTGCCGCCACCCCTGGTGGGTCTGTCCTGCTAGTGGGACAGGACATACCCAGGGATGGTGGTGGAGGAGTTTGGGACATTGGCTGAAAGTTATGATTCTGTGAGTATGACTACATCAGGCTGTTGCTTGACTAGTCTGTGGGACAGCTCTCCCAATTTTGGCACAAGTCCCCAGATGTTAGTGAGGAGGACAGGTCAACTGGGCTGGGTGTGCCGTTGTCGTGTCCTTAGCCGGTGCTGAGGTTGATGCTGGGTGGTCCATCTGGTTTTATTCTTATTGTTTTTCGAAGTGGTTTTTTACAACTGAGTGGCTTGCTAGGCCATTTCAGAGGGCAGTTAAGAATCAGTCACATATAGGCCAGATCCGGTCAGGACGGCAGATTTCCTTCCCTAAAGGACATTATTGAACCAGATGGGTTTTTATGACAATCCGATAGTTTCATCGTCACCATTACTGATGCTAGCTTTTTACTTCAGATTTATTTAATTAACTGAATTAAAATTCTCCAGCTGCCGTGGTGGAATTTGAACTCACATCTCTGGATCATTAGTGCAGTCCTCTGGATTACTAGTCCAGTGACATAACCACGGTGCCACCGTTCCTGTAAATTTCATGCATTATGTTCTGATTTTTTTTAACGCCCAAGTATTTTAATGATCATTTAGACAGTTAACATTTATCTATAATATACTGGAAACCTCATTCTTCATGCACTTCTACAAGAACTTACCTCCCATTGTGATGTTTGTCACACTTTAGAGTCATTTTTTCCCATTATAAATTCCTATGTCCACATTTATAATGGAAACTGCCTGTGTAAACTTCTCACACTATAATTATACCCTCCCACCAGTGGTGGTCCTGTAGTATCTCCATTTTACATCTTCAAGGTCCTTACCCATATTGCAAATGAACCAACTCTACTTCTCTGCTTCCCAATTATATCTCTACATTATTAAAATCTCAGGTCTGCGAGCACTTCCCGTCGACGAAACCCAACTTTCTATTGTTGTGTTTTGTTACACTCTATGTCAACTTTTTACCTTTATAAATTTCCATATCCAGTAGTTATACTGTTTTAGGTTTTGCCTATATAAACACATCATTCTTTAATTGCACAATCTGGTCACCAGGTGGCTTTTCAACACAAGTTGCTCAAAATGCTTTCTGAAAACTTTTTCATCTGAAAATCTTTGATCTGCAGTTTTTTCCCCACAGTAACTGAAATTTCTAATATCCATAATAAGAGTTTAAAACAAAATAAACATTCAAGTATTTACACATTTCACAATATCATGATTAAATGTATCTATTGAAGTGTGTTTTATGTTTTTAGTGCCTTCATTAAAATTTTTAATTTAAAGCTTCAGCTGCTCTAAAAGCCTGGGGCTTAGATTTAATATTTTTGCCCAGAGCTGTGATGTTATGAGCTGAATTTGGACTGTGCCGTCTGAGAATGTAGTGTACCTAATTTTCCTGCTGTACTGATGGAATATTTCTCTTTAGCTTCTATCAATTTTTATTCAGTAGCTTCAAATAATTTTGAAAAACAAGAGGACAAATTTGAAAAGCTTTAGTGAGCTAAAGTTTCTGTTGTGTTTTTTGAAAATATCATAGAGGCTGTGTATTTGTATGTGCGTGTCTAAGAGAAAATAAATGACTGTACACCTGTTGCACCTTTTGTTATATGGTCCTGGAAATTCAAATGGGCACACGGGACAGGGTGCGCATTTCACGTGCCTGTTAGTGTTATTCCAGGCAGCGCATAATATTCATACCAAGTGCTCATTATTATGAGTCAAGCATGCAGCCAGCCTACCTGTCCTATTCATTGGCTGCACCTCTGTTGGGCGGGAGGGGAGGGATGTCAGAAATCAGGCGTCTTTGATGCCATTTCAATGCGGCCAGCACCTCCTAAAGGGAGGTATACTCGCTGCAGACAATAGCGAAAGCTTCTAAAGAGCAAAATGACTGCAAGATGTGCAAATCGTGCACCCAGGTTCTCGGATATTGCTTTGGAGGCCCTGGTAGACAAGATGAAGGAGATCCTGTTTCCCCCCAGGGGCAGAAATCCTGCAGGCAACAACTCCGCTGCCAGTGGAAAGACATATAGAGGAAGTCAATGCTAGGAGCTTTGCTCCCAGGGCATGGCTGCAATGCCGAAAGAAGTTCAATGACCTCACCAGAGTTATCAAGGTAGCATTTCTTGCCTCTTACTCTCTGCTCACCTCCAGCCTCACTACTCTCAATACACCCGTTCCCCGCTTCCCTTCAGTCTCCTACAATCACTACACTTCGCTACACCTCCTTCTCACCACTTTTGCAATGCTCACTTCCCCACACCTCACATCTGACACCCTGCATGTTTGCTATTCTATGACAGGCACATTATATAAATATCTCACAAGACTGTCACTAACACACTCCTTTCTTGCAGGAGAAAGTCAATCAGACAGCATACTGCCAGTGGAGGCTGAGCCCACTTGCACACCCTCTTCCCGCCCCCCCCCCCCCCCCATTGAAGAAAGCATGCCGGCCATCACAGGCAGGGGCCGGGGCAGAGTCATGGCCGTGGTGACTGGCAATGCTGGATAAGACATTGCGCAGAGTACTTTCAGATCTTATCATCTTTTTCCCTTATTTCTATCTCATCCTGCACACTCTGCATGACAAACTGCAGATGCTTTCACCAGCCATTTCTCTCTCTGCTTGCCCTTCACACTAAAAGCTAACTCTTGCCCTTCTCTTTCATTTCAGGTGCTGAAGATGTGAACATAACTCTGCCACGTGAGGAAGAGGAGGCTAGCCTTTCTGATGATGCAGCATCCCTCCATCTCACCGTCACAAGCACCAGCTCTGATACTGGCACCATGCGTATTTTAGAGGCTAGGTTGGAGGACAGATCTTCACATGAATCATCAGGCACAACTGCGTAGGAGCTCGGGCAGGGAGATAGATGGGGCAGGGAGATAGATGGGGCGGGGAGATAGATGGGGCGGGGAGATAGATGGGGCGGGGAGATAGATGGGGCGGGGAGATAGATGCCACAGGTGCCAGCTCGCTGCAGGGCGAGATCACATACTAGCTCTGCTGCAGAGAACTTGGATGCTGACTTTTACGTCCCAGACTACCGAAGAAGGTTGATGGGCATATAACAGGAAATGCAAGATGCACTGGGCAACCTGTCAACGAGCTTGTACACAATGTCACAGAGAATGGAGAAGTCCAGCTCCAACTTATGTCAAGGCTTCGCACAGAGCATGGAGGCCATTCTGTTCAGCATGGACCGAGCAGTCAGCTCCATCAACATGACAGTGGCGCCCACCATGATGGAGCCTCTGCTAACAGTTCTCACAGCTGCCATGGAAGCTAAGACGGCTGCCATCTTGGCTTTGGAGGCCACTGTTAACAGGGGCTTCCAGAACATCACGTTACTCCTGCATTCTGTTCTCGAGGAGTGCTGAGGCACAGTCCCAGGAGAGTGGCATTGGCTCAATGGGAGAGGCACCTGCTGTCTTCTCTCAAGATTGATAACCAATTGACACCGAGCCAAAGAAGTAAATATTTTGACATTTAGAAATTGCTGGAACTATCATCGAAAGCTGTTGCCTTTCTTACCTTCTTGTAACAATCTCCACCTCCTACAATTCACTAATATATTTATTTTAAAATATTATAGAATGAAACTTAGCTGACTGCCGAAAAGCAGCTAAATTCATTTAGGAGAAATAAACTATGCCTATACACCAGCAAAGTAAGAAAACCTGATATTAATAAATGTTAAAAATAAATTCTACCCTTTATTTAACAAGATTATTTTGACAGAATAGTCAGCAATATAATTTCATCTACTGATTCACTAACTGCGTGATGCTTTGCTCTGGAGAAATGTAACTGGTATTGTATATTTTCTTCCTAAGAGTCATTTTCTTACAAGCTTTCATTTCTGCAGTCTTGAGGAAAAATATGACTCAGTAGCTAATGAAAGAAATCCCAGGTGGGACACATGATTCAGAGTACTAGGTTCCAAAATTCTGTTCAAGCTACAGGAGAGTAGTTCTGAAGCATTCATTCATTTAAAATCAGTGGGGGAAGGGAAGAGACACTCACAGCATAGTTGATGGCACATAATACTTTGAATTCTGGGAAGGGTCCTTCAAATGAACAGAGTAACCTTTAACAAATGAGTCCTTCACCCACACATACATTGTTCATGCATACCTCTATCTATCGCATGCTCTCTTAGCTTAATGAGTGACACAAAGCAGGGAGGGTTCTGGGCTTGATATCAGTGGGCTTCACTATTATACAACATCTATGTGGAAAGAGAACAAATACTATTCATGAATATAATAAAAGTCAAGTTAAGCATTTTGCTTGTTATAAGTAATTTAACATAAAATAATAAGGGCTATTTACAACCCAAAAAATTTTGTAAATCTAGCAGAATTTTCTTTCAATTATTTAGGATAGTGAATTATGATTTGTACTTCAACATTTGAACCATCTTAGTTTCAAAGGGATAAGCTAAAGAAGAAGAAAGAACTTACATTTATATAGTGCCTTTCATGTGCTCAGTACATCCCAAAGTGCTTCACAGCCAATTAAGTACTGTCACTGTGGTAATGTAAGAAAATGTGACAGCCAATTTGCACAAAATAGCAATGAGATAAATGGCTAGATAATCTGTTTTTGTGCTGTTGGTTGAGTGATAAATGTTTACCAGAACATCCCTGCTCTTCTTTGAATAGTACCATGGGATCTTTTATGTCCACCTGAGAGGGCAGAGTTTAATACCTTATCAGAAAGAATGGCACCTTTGACAATGCAGCACTCCTTCTGTACTGCACTAAAGTGTTTCTGGCGTGGGGCTTGAACCCATGATCTTATGACTAAGAGATGAGAATGCGACCACTGAGTCAAGGCTGAAGAAGGTAATCTTCTGTCTTAGAATCTATGTTTCAAGAGAAAGCAAATTGTGTCTTTTTGTTTTCATAACTGGGGAGTGCAGGGAAATATGTGGAAGCTCTATGCTATTTGTTCATGTATTCTATGTAACTCAAACCAGTTATTGATCCAATGCCTGTGACTTATCGTGTTAGAGTGCTTAATCAGTCCATTGTCTGTAAAAGAATGAGAATTAACATAGCAGCATTTGTCATACTTTGCCCCGGAGATGGTTCATAACAGCTGACTATAGGGAGGATTGAGAGATGACTGGAAAGAAGATGCTCCTTCCTGGCAGCAGAGGTATAAGTCTCGGCAGACCTAAGGCAGGGGGATAAATCAGAAAGTTAAAAGGGGGAGAAGTCCTTCCTTCAATTTGAGCAGGGTTATTGCCATGCAATTCACAATTTTATGACCTTTTGATTCTGATAAAGATGTTATTAATTGTTCAACATTTCATCATCAACCAAAATGTGTTCTTCACACACATAAGGCGGCTCTCTCGAGTTAATTTAGCATTAGTCAGAATATGACAGTACAATGGAAAAGCTATTTTTAACAGCTAATAATTACATTGAGCCTTTTCTATGTGCCCCTAGGGTAGCAGAGAATATAAGAAAAGCCCGTAAAATGCATACCAGTCGAGAATTGTTATTTGTTGTAATATTGTATTAGGTGTAAATTTAATAGAAGAAAATCAACATTGATGCTTTATGTTTTTAAAGACTGAACCCCCCCTAATATTTTATAGAATTATGGTTCATGTATCACTGACAATTATTAAAAGTGCCAAAGATTGCTGGGAGAGTGCCCCCCAAGTTATTTTTTGTACTTACCTTGTTGTCTATTGCAGTATCTCCTGCATCTGTCCTTAATGGGCTCCTATCTCCCTTAGCCACTCTCTTACTCTAAATATATTTATACAAACTTTTACTATATTACTTGCAAGATTTTTTTTCATATTCCCTTTCTCTAAATATTTTCATTGTGTCCCTTTGTTGCTTTCTATATTTCTCCCAATCTGCTGGATTACCACTTTTCATGGAATCTGTGTAAGCCACTTCCTTTAGCTTTATACTCCATCTTACCTCATATGTTTACCACGATTGCTTGAATGGAACTTTTGCTCTTTAGCGGTATGTATTGGTCTTGTATTGTACTAAATACTTCTTTGAATACCTCCCACTGTTTTTCTGTTGGTTCACCTGTTAACAGTTCAGCCCAGTTTAACGTGTTCAGCTTACGTTTCATTCCTTCAAAATTAACTTTACTTAAATTTAAAACCTTGGTTCGTGTGTGATCTTTCTCCTTCTCGAATTTAATGTAAAAACTCTATCATGTTATGGTCACTGTTTGCAAGATGCTCCCTTACTGCCAGATTATTAATGAATTCTGGTTCATCATTCATTACTAAATCGAGTATGGCCTGTTCCCTTGTTGGTTCTAAAACAATGGGGTAATTTTGATTTTGTGTGATTGTGTAAAATGGGTGTTAGCGAATCTGCAGCCCGTTACATCCCTTCCTGTAAATGGGCTGCCAATTCATTGTCATCTGTTTTACACTATCGCACAAAGTCAAAATTACCCCCATTGTTTCAGAAAACTGTCCTGGATACACTCTAGAAATTCATTGCCTTTATGATTTGAGCTATTTTGCATCTCCTGGTCTATGTGAAAATTATAATCTCCCATTATAACTGCTTTGCCTTTGCTACGTGCTCTCTGATCTCTGCATTTATGCATCCAACCAAAAACATACATTTATGCTTTCCTCAGTAAAGCATTACTGCAGAAGGGCTGCATTTGACAGATCATTTACATGGAAGCAGTCCATTCACTAATGCTCACTTCAACAGCTGTTCTGAGTTAGTTGAAACCACATAAAACCTCTTAAGAATTCTGGATATGATTTTGTGGGGGGGGGAGAAACATAAATCTCATCTTTAGAATGTGGAGTTAATACTGCTGCACAATAAAATAATTTGGTCTGTGGCCCAATCTTGCTTAATTAAATTTAAAACTTTGACTCTAAACCACTTGGAGGGTTGGACGGTATTCTTTTCATGCGGGCTTGCAGTTATTAGAATTTGTGGTAAGTCCTTTCAGAACACTGAGATCCTGGACATTTTGTTCATTTTTTTTTAAGCATTTGGGATTAACGATGGTTTGTTTTTACTGTTCTGTGTTGCATTACCTTAAATCACATTTGTTGTTTATTTAAATTGAACTATTAGCATAAAAATAAAAGATGGGTATACAGTTGACAAGCTCAAGCAATACATGAGATTAAAAGGATTTTTCTTACATATGCCGAATTAAGTTTCAAACAGAGAAGTTAATGTTATGGCAGTTAACACCTATAAAAATACAGCTGAATTAATATTGACTCGGAACAAAATTGAGGATTATAAAGATATGTACAGACAATCAGCAAGTTCTATTCATGTGTGGAACATGATGGTTTTGGAGCTGGATGGATCATGTAATTGTGCCAAAGAAGACAATTAGTCAAGGATGAAGGATATACAATTAGATAGGTGTTGTGCAGTTTTGTCAATTTGATAGACAAGTTACTTTGCCAGACTTTTCCTCAATAGACAAAATAGTCAGGGTAAAGCAGACTGTGAAAGGAATTGATTTGATGGGCTGAATGGCCTTTTCTAGTTGTGTGCTTCCAATTGTCTTATTTTATAATGGCTCGGATTTTGTGGTTAGTGGCGAATGAACGCTGCTTGCCGTTCATTACACTCACAGCTGCCCACAGACTTTTTGTGGGCTTTTGAGCAGCAACTTACGGTCATCGGGCATTTGAAACCGCGCGATGTCCTCTACAGGTGATCTGGGACCTGGGTGAACAAGGCAAGCAACTGTGTGTCTCCTCAACCAATCAGATTGAAGAATCCTTACTGAGAAGCTTAATTCAATGTAAAGTCATGTACAGAAAGAGAGGGAAAGAAAAATGGGATTGAGAGAGATAAGAGACGGAAAAAAAAAGTTTTAAAAATTATTAATTTTTAATTTTTTAAAAATCTCCAACAATAATTAAAATCATCTGAAAGAATGTGACTCCATGCTTGTAAAAGTTAATTTTCAGTGCCAGAGAAGTTGTTTGTCAGTAATTAAGACATATCACACTGTTAAAAATTCAGTTACACTTCAATAGACATGCCCTAATGTTTTCTGGTGTGTTTAGTGGGTAAGTACCACAAATTCACACCCTTACATATATTTCAATGCCGAGTCTATCGCCGAGGTACCAGTGTAGCATAGCTTGTGGAAGGGCAGGGTAAATCGGACAGTAACTTCCGGATTTCTGCGTTTTACTGCATATGTGCGGACTCCATAATAACGGTGAGTGTTGATAGCCTCATCGTTATTCTTATCACAATATCCAGGAACATGATGCTGTAATTTGTCAGTTTATACCATAGTTCACTTGTCCCTGCATTCAAATTACTGTTCTTTGTGAATAGAATTTGCTGTTAATGCCCTAATTATATCACGGGCCTTAAACTTGTGTTATGGACTCATGTTTCAGTGGAGTCACTAATTACATTAAAAGGTTCCAGTGAGGTGTCTCCTCAGTTGGCAAAGTTTGTTTTGTTGCACATATATGCAGCACGTGATATTTTACTGTAGTGGCTCATCCCTACACCAATATCATTTTTGGTGCACCTCATGAGCAGATTTTTTAAATGTTACTGAGAAACAAAAGCGAAGGGTGAAAGCCATATTACACAATACCATCAAAGTTGTAAACAGGAAAAAAAGAGATGCGTAAATCTGGAAATAGTGATTAACAGACACCAAGTTTAGGTTTTAAAAGCCTGGAGATTATAGGAGGAAGGTAAGAATGAGGAAGGTTAGGAACTCTAAGGTAAGGCCTGAGTTTTCAAGATGATAAACAATGAGTGTTAACAGGGTGACAATGCCTGGGAATTAAACATACCAGGTTATTTAGCGATCAGGAAGGACAGGCAGGAAGGAAGGGGAGGTGGGGTGGCTATGTTAATAAAGGAAGGAATCACTAATACAGAGAAATGATATTGGGTCAAAAGATCAGGATAATGAAACAGTTTGGGTGGAGGTAAGGAATAATAAGGGGAAAAAAACACTAGTGGGCGTAGTCTGTAGGCCTCCGAACAGTGGCAACTCTGTTGGACGGAGTATCAATCAGGAAATAGTTGAGGCTTGTAATAAGGGAACATCTATAATTATGGGGGATTTTAACTATCATATTAATTGGACAAATCAAACTGGGCAGGGCTGCCTTGAGGATGAGTTCATTGAGTGTATTAGGGATGGGTTTCTTGAGCAGTATGTAACTGAACCGACCAGGGGGCAAGCAACCTTAGATCTGGTCCTGTGTAACGAGACAGGATTAATTAAAAATGTCCTAGTAAAGGATCCCCTTGGAATGAGTGACCATAACATGGTTGAATTCCATATTCAATTAGAGGGTGAGAAGGTTGGATCTCAAACAAGCGTGCTAAGCTTGAATAAAGGAGACTATGAAGGTATGAGAGCGGGATTGAGTAGAGTGGATTGGGAAAATAGATTAAAGGGTAAGACGATACATGATCAGTGGTGTACATTTAAGGAGTTATTTTACAACTTCCAAAAAATATATATTCCACTGAGAAGAAAAGGGTGTAAAAGAAAAGACAGCCATCCGTGGCTAAGTAAAGAAATTAAGGATAGTATTCGACTAAAAACAAGGGCATATAAGGTAGCCAAATCTAGTGGGAGGATAGAGGATTGGGAAAACTTTAAAAGACAGCAAAAAATAACAAAAAGATTGATTAAGAAAGGGAAGATAGATTATGAAAGTAAATTAGCAAAAAATATAAAAACAGATAGTAAGAGTTTTTATAGTTATATAAAAAGAAAAAGGGTGGCTAAAGTAAATGTTGGTCCCTTAGAGGATGAGACCAGGAAATTAATGGTGGGAAATATGGAGATGGCAAAAAACACTGAATGAATATTTTATATCAGTCTTTACAGTAGAAGACACTAAGAATATCCCAACACTGGACAAACAGGGGGCTAAAGGGGGGGAGGAGCTAAACACGATCAAAATCACTAAGGAAGTGGTACTCGGTAAAATAATGGGACTCAAGGCGGATAAATCACCTGGACCTGATGGCTTACATCCTAGGGTCTTGAGGGAAGTGGCGGTAGGGATTGTGGATGCATTGGTAATAATTTTCCAAAACTCCCTGGACTCGGCAAAGGTCCTGGCAGACTGGAAAACTGCTAATGTAACACCCTTATTTAAAAAGGGCAGTAGACAGAAGGCTGGAAACTATAGACCGGTTAGCCTAACATCTGTGGTAGGTAAAATTTTGGAGTCCATTATTAAGGAGACAGTAACAGGACATTTGGATAATCGTAATTTAATAGGACAAAGTCAGCATGGTTTTATGAAGGGGAAGTCATGTTTGACAAATTTGCTGGAGTTCTTTGAGGAAGTAACATATAGGGTGGATAAAGGGGAACCAGTGGACGTAGTGTATTTAGACTTCCAAAAGGCATTTGACAAGGTGCCACACAAAAGATTATTGCTTAAGATAAAAAATCACGGGATTGGGGGTAATATTCTGGCATGGATAGAGGATTGGCTATCTAACAGAAGGCAGAGAGTTGGGATAAATGGTTCATTCTCAGACTGGCAATCAGTAACTAGTGGTGTTCTGCAGGGGTCAGTGCTGGGTCCCCAACTCTTTACAATCTATATTAACGATTTGGAGGAGGGGACCGAGTGTAACATATCAAAGTTTGCAGATGATACTAAGATGGGAAGGGAAAGTAGTGAGTGAGGAGGACATAAAAAACCTGCAAGGGGACATAGACAGGCTAAGTAAGTGGGCAGAGATTTGGCAGATGGAATACAATACTGGAAAGTGTGAGGTTATGCACTTTGGCAGGAAAAATCGTAGAGCAAGTTATTATCTTAATGGCAAGAAACTGGAAAGTACTGAAGTACAAAGGGATCTGGGGGTCCTGGTGCACGAAACTCAAAAGGTTAGTGTACAGGTGCAGCAAGTGATTAAGAAGGCCAATGGAATGTTGGCTTTCATTGCTAGGGGGATAGAATATAAAAATAGGGAGGTATTGCTTCAGTTATACAAGGTATTGGTGAGACCGCACCTGGAATACTGCGTACAGTTTTGGTGTCCATACTTAAGAAAAGACATACTTGCTCTCGAGTCAGTACAAAGAAGGTTCACTCGGTTAATCCCGGGGATGAGGGGATGGACATATGAGGAGAGGTTGAGTAGATTGGGACTCTACTCATTGGATTGTGAAGGGGTTGGATCGGGTGGATGCGGGGAGGATGTTCCCGATGATGGGTGAAACTAGAACTAGGGGGCATAGTCTTAGAATAAGGGGCTGCTCTTTCAAAACTGAGATGAGGAGGAACTACTTCACTCAGAGGGTGGTAGGTCCATGGAATATGCTGCCCCAAAAAGCTGTAGAAGCTACATCATTACATAAATTTAAAACAGAAATAGACAGTTTCCTAGAAATAAAGGGAATTAAGGGTTATGGGGAGCGGGCAGGAATTTGGACATGAGTCTAGGTTCGGATCGGTCATGGCCCTGTGGGTAGCGGAGCGGGCCCAGGGGCCGTGTAGCCTGATCCTGCTCCTATTTCGTGTGTCTAATTCTGTTCGATTCAGGAGATGGTTCTGTGATAGTGGATTGGCGGTTAGGATCAGATCAGCCATGATCTTATTGAATGGCGGAGCAGGCTCGAGGGGCCGATTGGCCTACTCCTGCTCCTATTTCTTATGTTCTTATGTAACAGTAACTTCCGTAATTTAAGAAAATACTGAGGTAAGGTCAAAGGGTATAAATTGGAAGGGTTACAAGGATCAGGAATAAAGGGAGGTTCCTCACCCAGATCATCAAGGAATGGAGGAGAAAAGTGAGCCATAAAGGTCGTCTTTTTCTTTCAAAGAACTAACAACTGTGCCATCAGGACAAAGAAAGGCTTGAAATCATATAGCATCTTTTACATCTTCAGGATGTTCCAAAGCGCTTCACGGCCAATTATTTATTTTTTAATGAAATGTAGTCACTGTTATCATTCTATAGGAAAATGTAGAAGCCTATTTGCATTCAGCAAGATCCCACAAATGAGAGGAATCTGTTTGGTGGTATTGGTAGAGGGATGAATGTTGTCCAGGACACCAAGAGAACTCCCTGTTCATCTTTGAAAAAGTGCCATGGGATCTTTTAAGTCACCCGAACAGACTAACAGTCTTGTTCAAAAGATGGGTGGATAAAAGGATTCACAATTTAGCAGAGGCAGCATTGGTAAATGACGAGTAAGAGTGACTGCTGAACCGGTAGGATAACAGCAGTTGATGCTTCTTTCCAATAAAAGTATATCTGAGAGCTATGGAATAGTGAATTAACAGAGGTTATGAGTAGAGATAAAGTTGGATTAGGAATTGAATGCTTCAAACCGATCAATATGCAAGTTATGATGTTATGCACAATTTTTATTATTCACAACAGAACACCGTTGAATCAAGATAGATTACCAGAGCTAACAGAAGAAGAGTAAGGTATGAAACTTTCCATGCCAACTAAAATAACATCAGTTACTTCACTGGCACAGGAGTAAGAAGGAGTAAAGGGTAAAAGCATCAGCTGGACCAGGGAAAAGCAGCAACAATATCCTGAAGACTGCCCCAGTTGCCAGACTTGATACAGTGTGAGTCATTGTGTAGTATTCTGCAAAAGGCAGATATGGAGCAGTGATTAACTCCCAGCAGTAAGGAAACAATTTTGATTTTGCTGGCTAAGAGTTCAAAAGTTCTAGAGAGTTAATGGGGGTGAAATTGGACTTGACGGGGACGACAAATGGGCAGTATCGCATCGGTCGCCAGTTATAAGCCCTGCCCAATATTCAGTCCCATTGATTTCAATAGAACTGAATATTGGGCCTGTGGTATAACTGGTGACACGAGCAACTCCACCTGTGTTGCATCCCCACCCAAGTTCAATTTCACCCCTATCAAGTTTAGGAGATGTGATGAAATATATGTCTTCACCAGCCCCTGTGTTTTACCTGCATTATATTGTGTGTACCGCCCCCTTTTCCCCTATTGTGTGTATTGGCTCCGCCCCTGTCTTTTGTCATATAAAGGTCTCAAGAGCTGTACGAGTCATTCTGCCAGACGAATCCGATGTGGAATGACGTGCAATGTTCTTAGCGATTAAAAGCCTTCAGTTGAATCCTTTAACTTCTTGTCCTTGAGTTATTGATGGCACATCAATTTTAATCGCTAAAACACCAAGATGGATCGACTCCTGAAACCAGAGCGCTTGGATCTGGACCCCCATGCCACAGACGCAGCCACACAGTTTGGACACTGGTTCCAATGCTTCGAATTTTTCATCGAAACCTCAGCCACAGCCATAGCAGCCGCGACCGCCACCGGAGACGTGAAACTGGGAATCCTGCGAAACCGGGTGAGTCATCGGGTCTCCCCTCTCATCCGAGATGCCACCAGCTACGAGGATGCCTGCACCATTCTGAAGGCCCACTACGTGCGGCCAATAAACGAGGTGTACGCCAGGCATCTTCTGACTACTCGCACGCAGCGGCATGGTGAGTCACTAGAGGACTTCATGCTAAGCCTAAAAGTACTGGGCAGAGACTGTAACTGTAAGGCCGTGTCTGCCACCGTGTACACGGAGGAGCTGATCCGAGACTCCTTTATTGCGGGCCTCAGTTCAAATTACATTCGGCAGAAACTGTTTGAAAAGGAGGGACTGGACTTAAAACAGGCTATGGGCATAGTGCGATCGCTGGATATGGCCCAGAGGAACTCTGAATCCTGTTCCTCAGGCCACGCGGCCCACTCCGCCTTGTGGGGGCCGTCATCTTGGAAGCCATCTTCACCTCCCAGGTCTCAGGCCAGCCCAGCACCGTCGGAGCCCCAGCCTCCACCCAGGAGCCCCACTACTGCCGCGATGCATCGGGGCCCGAAATGCTACTTCTGCGGCCAGGACAAACACTCCAGGCATTTGTGCCCAGCGAAGGGCACCACCTGTTTTAAATGCGGGAAGAAAGGACATTTCAGTAAAGTCTGCAGAGGGAACCCTGCCTCCAACTCCGCCACCGCCGCGTGCGCGCCATGGGGGCGGCCATCTTGGATGCCATCTTGTCCACCATCTTGTCCCGACTACATGGACCCCCAGGATCCACTGGTGGCCTCAATCACAGTGGATCAATCCAGGCCGCATCCGTTGTCTAGATCGATGATGGACATAGAGGTAAACGGGAACAAGGTTAAATGCTTGATTGACTGCGGGAGCACCGAAAGCTTTATTCATCCTAGCCTGGTAAAACGACTTTCACTAATGATAGTCTCTACACAGGGCAAAATTGCCATGGCTGATGAGACTCATACCTCAAAAATTACAGGTTTCTGCGCGGTTATGTTGTCGGTAAAAGGCACTGATTACAGAGATTTTAAACTGTTGATAATGCCAGATCTCTGTGTGAGTGTGATCTTGGGTCTGGACTTCCAGTGCCACCACCAAAGGATCACGCTTACCTACGGTGGGTCCCAGCCGCCCCTCACAGTGTGCGGTCTGGCTACCCTGAAGGTCAAGCCGCCCTCTCTGTTCGCCAACCTCGCACCCAACTGTCGACCCATAGCGACCAAGAGTAGGCGGTACAGCTGGGAGGACAGACGGTTCATTGCGTCTGAAGTAGAAAGACTCAAGCGGGAGGGTATCATCGAATGCAGTACCAGCCCGTGGCGCGCCCAGGTAGTAGTAGTTAAGGGTAGCGAAAAGAAGTGGATGGTGATAGATTATAGCCAGACGGTTAATCTATACACCCAGCTAGACGCCTACCCTCTGCCCCGCATAGCGGATATGGTTAACCAAATTGCGCAATACCGGGTGTTTTCCACCATCGACCTAAAATCGGCATACCACCAGCTCCCCATTAGGCCGGAGGACCGTCCATACACCGCCTTCGAGGCGAACGGACGCCTCTACCACTTCCTCAGAGTCCCCTTTGGGGTAACGAATGGGGTCTCGGTCTTCCAGCGGGAGATGGACCGCATGGTCGATGAGAACCAGTTAACAGCCACCTATCCATACCTAGACAACGTCACCATCTGCGGCCACGACCAGCAAGACCACGACTCGAACCTCGCGAGATTTCTGAAAACCGCCCTCAGACTCAATCTCACCTACAACGAGGATAAGTGTGTCTTTAGCACCACGCGCCTCTGTATCCTGGGCTGCATGGTGGAAAATGGGGAAATCGGTCCTGACCCCGACCGATTGCGCCCCCTACGGGAGCTACCCCTACCAAACACTCGCAAGGCCCTGAAAAGGTGCCTGGGGTTCTTCTCCTATTATGCCCAATGGGTCCCCAATTATTCCGACAAGGCCCGTCCCCTCCTGAAATCAACGTCCTTCCCGCTCACAGCCGAGGCCCACGCCGCCTTCAACAGCATTAAACACGACATTGAGAAGGCCGCGCTGCGGGCAGTGGACGAAAACATCCCTTTCCAGGTCGAAAGCGATGCGTCCGACTTCGCTTTAGCAGCCACCCTCAACCAGGATGGGCGGCCCATAGCCTTTTTCTCAAGAACCCTCCAAGGGCCCGAGATCAGGCACTCCTCGGTAGAGAAGGAGGCCCAGGCCATAGTGGAGGCAGTGCGGCACTGGAGGCACTACCTAGCCGGCAAACGCTTCACCCTGCTTACCGACCAGCGGTCGGTAGCCTTCATGTTTAACAACAAACAGAGGGGGAAGATCAAGAACGACAAAATTCTCAGGTGGCGGATCGAACTCTCCACATTTGAGTACGACATAATATATAGGCCGGGGGCCCTCAACGAATCCCCCGACACCCTATCACGAGGGATGTGTGCCAGCATCCAGGGGGACAGGCTACAGGGCCTCCACAATGGCCTCTGCCACCCAGGGGTCACCCGGCTATTTCACTTTATAAAACCACGTAACCTGCCCTATTCCATTGAGGAGGTCCGGTCTATGACCAGGGACTGCCGCACCTGTGCGGAATGCAAGCCCCGTTTTTACAGGCCCGACCGAGCCCACCTGATCAAAGCTACACGGCCATTCGAGCGCCTGAGCTTAGATTTCAAGGGACCACTCCCCTCCACCGACCGCAATGTGTACTTTCTCAACATTGTGGACGAGTACTCCCGCTTCCCATTCGCCTACCCCTGCCCAGACATGACCAGTGCCACGGTCATCAAGTGCCTCGGCAGCCTGTTTTGCATGTTCGGCATGCCGAACTACATCCACACTGACAGGGGGGCGTCGTTCATGAGCGACGTACTGCGCCAATACCTGCTGTCGAAGGGGATAGCCACGAGTCGGACCACTAGTTATAACCTCCGGGGTAATGGGCAAGTGGAGAGGGAGAACGCGACGGTGTGGAAGGCGGTCACCTTAGCACTAAGGTCTAAAGGCCTCCCTACCTCCCGCTGGCAAGAGGTCCTCCCAGACGTACTCCACTCAATAAGGTCGCTATTGTGTACTGCTACTAACGCCACTCCTCACGAGAAGATGTTTGTTTTTCCCCGCAAATCAACCTCGGGAGTGTCCCTACCTTCGTGGCTCTCCACCCCAGGGACAGTCCTATTACGGAAGCATGTGAGGGGCCACAAAACGGATCCCCTCGTGGAGGCAGTACACCTACTCCACGCAAACCCACAGTACGCGTACGTCAAGCACACCGACGGGCGTGAGGACACCGTGTCCATAAAGGACCTCGCCTCGGCAGGAAGCGACGGCGACCCATCCTCACCACCCCCAGAAGAACCTCCACCATCCCCAGAGGTATCCTCACCACCCCCAGAAGTACCTGCAACACCCCCAGCACATGGGTATGCCCAGGAGGGCACCACGGACTCCCGGTCGGAACCCGAGGTACTGTTGCGACGTTCAGGAAGGACTATCACACCCCCGGACAGACTAAATCTGTAGAAGGGGTGAATGTGATGAAATATATGTCTTCATCAGCCCCTGTGTTTTACCTGCATTGTATTGTGTGTACCGCCCCCTTTTCCCCTATTGTGTGTATTGGCTCCGCCCCTGTCTTTTGTCATATAAAGGTCTCAAGAGCTGTACGAGTCATTCTGCCAGACGAATCCGATGTGGAATGACGTGCAATGTTCTTAGTGATTAAAAGCCTTCAGTTGAATCCTTTAACTTCTTGTCCTTGAGTTATTGATGGCACATCAGGAGAGACAGCAGAAGAATTTAGCAATGGGAAGGAGAAATATATTTAACCACAAAAGCTCAAAGTCAAGTGATTCAAATGATCTAAGATGGGCACCAGGGGCATCAGAATGAACAGAAACACATCAGTGACTAGAGACAGAAATGGACAGAATCAAGGTTCAATGAGATGCAAAAATGTTGCAAAAGTATTGGGTAAAGCAAGAAGGGAAAGCAGCAGCTCTGGTTTCATGTGTCTCAGAGGTCAGTGTGTTGTGAATCCTTCGATTGTATTTGCACATGGAGAGAAGTAAAAGCAGGAATAAGGTGCTGTCACTGCCACACCAAGAGGGAAGCTGGCAGATCTCGCATAGCATGTAGTATGGCCTATCGGTGATGCTCCTTAGATATAACTGCACCTAGTGTCAAACTGTCAGTGTTGCTATGCCATGATTTTAATCTGTTGTTTGGGCAGCTTCCCAAAGCACTACCTATGATCAGGTAGTTGTGCCATAAAACTTTGTTTCACCATTATGCTTTCAATAGATACAACCCTCCTAATACCTAAAGCAATGATGGAACTGCGGGGGGAGAAAACTTGATGAAGAGCTGAGGAGTCAAAAAGGTAAAGTTTAATAAAGTGATTGTAAGATTGAGACAGAGTAAAAACAGAGGCTAGCAACCACCCCATTGAGATATCCTTGTAGGAAATAGCAGCCTGTATTCATGGAGAAGTGGTACTTACCCCAGGTGAGCCAATAAAATCTACTGCTGGTGAAATTTTGGGGAAGTGGATGCATCTATACCTGTAAAATCACTACCAACATTTTTCATAGGAGAAGGAGATGATATTTGGACTGATTTCCAATTACTCGGATATTAGTTCTTGTAATTTGTTAAATACCAATTGGAATGGAGGGGATGAATGCTGTACAAAGTCACTTTGCTGAGTTTTGCTAGTATGTTATAGGGAGGAAGTTGTATTAGACATATGTTATTGTATCACTGCATGGACATCCCTCGGGTGCTTTCAAGCAACATATGAAAATAAAAGGGAAGTTTTTAATCTTAGTTAATTTGCAGTCATGACCACATTGAAATCCAATTTAAAAAAAGCTTCTACATAATATTTATATTTTTTAAGTGATTGGTCTTAAAATAATTAAGTTGATAATGATATTGAACACTTTTATTAATAACTGAGTTGCAAAGCACAGGACATTGCTATATATATATATTCAAAAGCTGTGAAACTGCAACAATAATTGAACAGTGTAAAATAATGCAAATAAAACTGATCAGGGAAGGGATAACTAATGTAAAATTCACTCAATTTGTGTGTGAGAGATCTGTAATTGCTCAAAAACTGTCCTAAATTTAGATGCTTGTTTACTGCCTGCTGAATTTCTTTTGGGAGTTCCAGGCTTCTAATTGGTATGTAAATGTTTTTAATTTTTCTTTAATTCACCGGCTCCTATCTTTCGTGTCCAACTACCCAGCTAATGAAATATATAAAACTAAGTGCAAACTGATGTGCACTTCCTACAAATTGATGTATTGTGGATTAAATCTTAGTTTATCAGTTCTACCTCTTTTAAACTGTAATTTTGTTATTTAAAGTTTATATCCAGCTGCAAAAACTAAGCATAAAACTAAAAATTTCTAAGAGGTTTATAACAAATACAGACCCTGATGCCAGGATCTCATTTATATTGGTAAGAATTGGCTTTGTTATAGTGTGCATCAAGGGAATGCATTCAATTCCAGAATCTCATTTAAAATGTTTCCATTCCACAAACAGCTGACAGTCCATAGTGAGCTCATGAGTGTTACTGTTCTGATATTAAAAAAAAGCAACTTTGTTCCTTAAATCACATACAATTTAAATAATGTAGCTAAAAGTTCAACAACATTTTAAGTGAAATTATAAATGTGTTTGATTTTGAGAAGGGCAAAACCTTTCCACCAAATGACTACTAAACTCACTCATAGGACAAATTCAGTAACCTTTGCCCACTGCCCGATATTATTGGGATAATGTAACCTTAACCTTTTCTACAAAAGAGCATTCATCTGTTGAAACATACTGGCCCTGAAATTAGGATCGGGGGCTTGCCGCGCGTGCAAGCCCCCGATCTGCACTCACCCTGCGCGCCGACATCTGAAGCCCGGGCCTGCTTGCATTTCCTGTCACTGGCCCGGTTCAGATGTCGGCGCGATGTGCTTACCTGATCCAGCGGCGTAGTTAGTGCGATGTGCTGGCTGGGATCAGGTGAGCACTGTGCAGCCAATCAGGGGAGGGGAAACTCATTCATGAGTTTGACAGTAAGAGCTGTCAAACTCATGAAAAGTATGGGCTGCCAAAACACTACTTTAACTTTAAATAATTTTTTTTAAAACATCCCACTGATTATAATAACTATAAATAAGTTTTAAAAAATGTTTTAAACAATTAATCAATTTTTTGAAAAATAGGGTCTAAAACTAAACTTACCATCCTGTAAATTCTTTAAAAATAACAAACCTGTGGAAAAAAAATTTCTACATTGTACTAAAAGCCCACTTACCTGAAAAACAAAATACTTACGTCTTGTTTTTCCACACGTAAAGACCGAAGGCCTTTACACGCGCGCAACTTTGGGAAAAAAAAAAGGAATTTTACTGCGCACGCGCTGCCTGTGCAGTCGCGCGCATTCTGCCTCTGAACCCCTTCGTTCAGAGGACAGGAAATGCCGGTTTTCCCCGCATGCGCTGTGCATGCTGAAAACCGGCATTTCCTCCGGCCAGACGCGTGAGTACCCCGACCGTACTCACGCGTTGGGACAGGAATTACTGGCCCACTATTGTACTCCTCATACATTCAGCTTAGATCTCCAAGTTGACACTGCACAATGACAGTAAAGATAATGCGGGTTATTTCAATCTATGGGCATCTTACCTAAACTGGCATTTTATCCATTTTTTATGAAATTTGCCAATGTAATTAAAATTGGACCCAAATCACTGGGAGATTACAACAACTTGCACATTTCTGGAGTCTTTGACATAGCAAAACATCTCAAAGGTCTCAAGTAGTAAAGGATAGTGCCCACAGCTGCTTTCTTTGTTCAGTTGATTGCCTGGTAACAGACACGTATTCTTTTGGAATTATATTCACAATACACAAATTGCAATTAATTATATAATCACGTTATTGAATTTATTTTAATTCAGTTTTTCCCTTTCAACATACTATCTAGCATGTTGCATCAGCTAAAGCTTAAGTTAATGTTAAAGCGGTTTCTGGTGGTAATCTGATTGCTTACTAACTCGACCCAGTACAAGCTATCGTGCAGTGCAGTCTAGTGTCTTGATGCCCTTAGCCAAATAACAAATTATCAGAAGCATTTTGCATCAATCGCCACAATCCCACTTTGACCACAATCCAACGCATATCAGCATGATTTTTCCTCCCCATTCTTACTCAAACTAAGAGAGGGAGGTTTCCAAGCCTTTGCCAATGCTACACTGAGTTGGCCACTGGAAGGTGCATGACAGTGACTGGAGGACATATTTTTTTTTCTCTATCTCATTATTTTCCCTTCTTCCCCATGGCAGGAAGGTGGAATTCAGTGACTCGGTGAAATGGGGAAATTAAACTTCCTCTCACCATCTGTGTTCTTACTGCTCCCAACAACCAGATTGGCTGATCCTAATTCTTTCTAGAAATTGAAGAAACAGACAAGATTTTTTTCTCTTGTCCCGATTACACTTTTGACCTTTACAGTTATCACTGAGTTTAAGGCAAAATGTTGGAAAAGAAACAACAAAAGATCCCATAAATGTCTCCACAGGATGATTTCCCAAACACTGTCAGATACACCATTCAGAGGCTGGGAATTTTCTAATAGGGTGGAAGTAAAACAAAATCAGCAGCAAAACACATGAATGCCTTTCTCTCAGGCAAATCTAGTGGTCAGCCAAAGACACACGTGTCCATTCCATTAACTGTGCATCCCTCCCCCCACCAAAAAAAACCCGCTGCTTAAAAATCCGGAATGAAATGATTGCTTGCTTCAAACCTTAATACTTAATCAAACATCTTGTTTTATACATTAATGTACCTGAAATTTTGTTATTGCTTTTAAGATATTAGTGCTGCTCCTAATTCCAATTTATTTACATAAAAGTAATTGCATTAGTTTGAATAGGTGGGGCTGGAGCTGATAAAAAAAAAGACTTGCATTTATATGAGGAGACATTTATAAAAGGAGACAAATGATTCTTATATTACAACATAACTCAATCCATTTGCCATCCACATAATTGTAAATACAAAACAATTGTAAATACAGTGCAGACTATTGTAACTTTGTCAATATTCACCGATCTCTCTTTAATATTCTCTTCGCCAGAATCAATACTGCTGGGAGAAAACTGGGATGAAAGGGAGTTTTATATTAAATATATGCAGCCCTGGATGACTAATGTCAAATGAGATTCGCAACCTTCATGGGACCCATGAAAATATGGGTCTCCAATCCCATCTGGTCTCTGTAAATAACTGGCTTTATACCAGACACTGGGCTAACCAGCCAGCAATGGCAGTGCTGATGTACAAGAGCCTTCAGAAAAAAAATAATCCAAGAAATCAGCATACAAAAAGGAGAGAAATAAAGAGGATAGCTCTATATTTTAGAATTAAGAACAGATAATCCTAGATAGGCCACAAGTTCACAGGTTTTCTGACCCCCCTCATCCCCATCCATTACCTTCATAACATAATTTGAGCCATACCCACACATAATGGTAATCTTTTTATTTTGGAATTGTATACTGGCTGGACCAGTTAAATCATCAGCATGTGTCACACCTTTAGCTCTACTTTCTGTATAGGGAAACTGTTTCATCAATGGGTGATATTGAATCCTTTATCATTGCAACCATGTGAAACTTGTAACTGTCTTATTGAAGTCAATTTTTATTCCTGCTTGTGCTCATAGATGTACGTAGTGCTATGTCCATGTCAGAGTGCAGATGGAGGCTGTAGGTGGTTGGCATGTCAAAGACTGATAGTGTGGCAGAGCCACCAAGGAACTCTTATACGAATGTATATAATTGCCTTTAAATCTGTATTCTTTCGCTGTATGTAAATAGCGCGGTCTCTAAAGGGTTAAGACCGAACGCGATGACGTCATCACGTGGGTCACGTGACATTCCCAATGGCGGGAAATGTGATGATGTCATGATGTCGGACTGAGGGGCCTCCCCGTCTCAGTCCTCATGGAGCCAGCATTAAGCAAGCTGTAGTGTCCGTGTGTAGATAAAGACACTGAAGACAGGAGTTGGTTCATAGGTATTTACTAAGCAAGTCTGGGGGGGGGGGGGGGGTTCTAAAGGATATACACAATACACAGGCTTATATAGCCCAAGTGGCAATTACCGGCATTACGCACACCTGGGGCTCTTAAAGGCACATACACCACAATTGCTTTTAAAGGCACATACACCACAATTCCTCCCCTTCTAGCTAACTAGTACATCATATTTTAAGTAATTATTAATTACATGTTATATGCAAAATAATATACATTGCTGTATTAATTAATTATAAGTTAGTCTCTCAGGAGGCTTCCTGACTCGGTCCGGATAATGCCTCGGGGGTGTAGTAGTTTCTGGTGGTGTAGTAGGTTCTTCTGGTAAGGCTGATTCGGCTTGAAGGCCAGTGTCGGGTTCATCGGGTTCCAGTATCACCGGATCGGAGGTAGATATGGGTATCTCTACTTCATCGTTAGATGTATAGCGTGGTGGTGTAGGTTGTCCCTTTTCGGATGACTTGATGATTTGGTCAGCATGGCGCCTTATTATGCTTTCTCCGATGTCCACGGTATACATCAGTGGTCCTAGTCGTGTGCAGATAGTTCCAGGCTGCCATTTCTCGGTACGGTAGTCCCGGGCCAAAACCGGTTGGCCTATCTGGAAGGCCCTAGTTGGCCTTTCATTCATGCCCTGAAACTGCCGGTTCTCCACGTCCCTTCGGATGTTGGGCTTGACCAAATCCAGCCGGCATCTTAGGTTTCTATTGTAGAACATCATGGCGGGAGTTTGGTTAGTAACCATATGCGTTGCATTCCTATATGCAAATAAGAAGTTATCCACCTTGTGCTGAAGTTTTATGTCTTCATTACCCATGGCCTTTATGGCCTTCTTGAAGGTCTGGACAAACCTTTCAGCCAATCCATTGGTGGCGGGATGGTATGGGGCGGACGTGTAGTGCTTTACCCCATTGTTCTTTAAGAACTTTCTGAATTCTTCGGACACAAATTGCGGTCCATTATCAGAACATATCTGTTCCGGCAGCCCATTCCTGGCAAATATGGTCCTTAATACTGTGATGGTTTTTTCCGTGGTGGTGGAGGACATCTTTATTACCTCCGGCCACTTGGAGTGTGCATCAACTGCGATTAAGAACATTGAGTCCATAAATGGACCAGCAAAGTCGATGTGCACCCTTTGCCAGGGAGATGAGGGCCACTCCCATGGATGTAGAGGGGCCTGTGGCGGAGCATTTTGGACCTTCTGGCATCCTAGGCAGCTCTTGGTCATGTCTTCGATGTCTCCATCGATACCTGGCCACCATACAAACGCCCTAGCTAGGTTCTTCATTTTCACTCCACCCAGATGCCCCTCGTGAAGCTCCTTTAGCACTTTATCCTGGAGTTTGGGTGGAATCACCACTCTGGATCCACACATCAAGGTTCCTCGGCACACTGACAGCTGTTCTCTTCTTTGCGAGAATGCTGGCAACAGTGGTTCGCCATGTGCTGGCCATCCCTTCATTGTTAAATCATAGACCCGTGAGAGAGTAGGGTCATTTCTGGTCTCCCTTTCAATGGCAGAATTTGTCACCGGTAGACATTCCACTATGGTAGAGTGGAATATCTCTACTGGGTCTACTGTAGGTGCCTCTTCTATCGTTGGCAACAGCAGGCGCGATAAACCGTCAGCATTCCCATGCTGTTTTGACCCTTTGTATTCAATGTTGTATTGGTGTGCCCCTAGAAAAAGGGACCACCTCTGTAGTCTTTGTGCCGTCATAATGGGGACACCTTTCTTAGGGTTGAATATGGAGATGAGGGGTTGATGGTCAGTCAGCAAGGTAAATTTCTGTCCGTGTAGGTAATGGTTGAATTTCTTCACTCCCCATACCAAGCTGAGTGCTTCCCTGTCTATCAGGGAATAGTTACACTCAGCTGAGTTCAATGAGTGTGACGCAAAAGCTATCGGCCGTTCCGAGCCATCAGGGAATCTATGGGACAATACCGCTCCTATGCCGTAAGGGGATGCATCGCACGCCAGTCTGATTGGTAGTGATGGGTTGTAATGAGCCAAAACTTTCTCGGATGTGATTAAGTCTTTACATTTATGGAAGGCACGTTTACAGTCTTCGTTCCATTTCCAAATCACTCCTGTGTGTAGAAGATCATTAAGAGGGTGTAGAATAGTTGATAAGTTCGGTAAAAATTTATGATAGTAATTTATTAATCCCAGGAATGACCTCAATTGTGAAACATTTTCAGGTGCTGGGGCTTTTATAACTGCTTCAATTTTTTCAGGTGACTTATGCAACCCTTCCTTATTAATTATGTGGCCACAATATGATATCTGATTTTGGAAAAATTCGCACTTGGGGCGATTTGCTCGTAGGCCCCGTTCTTTCAGCCTAGTGAGCACCTGCTCCAAATTGGCAAGGTGCTCGTTGTCGTTTTCTCCTGTTATAAGGATGTCGTCTAGGTAACACTGAGTCCCCGGAATCCCTTGCAGAACTTGCTCCATAGCTCTTTGCCAGATAGCTGGAGCTGATGCTACTCCAAAAACCAGTCGATTGTACTGGTACAGGCCTTTGTGTGTGTTTATTGTGAGATACTTTTTAGAGGTCTCCTCAACCTCCATCTGTAGATATGCCTGTGCCAAGTCAATTTTTGTGAAACGTTTTCCTCCGGATAGTGAGGCGAAAATATCTTCTATCCTCGGAAGAGGATACTGTACCGTGTGAAGGACCGGGTTTACAGTCACCTTAAAGTCCCCACAGATGCGAATTTTTCTCTGTTCCTCAGAGTTATTTTTCAATGCTTTTTTCATGACTGGAACGATGGGTGTTGCCCACTCGCTCCAATCTATTTTGGATAATACGCCTGCCTTTTCCAAATTCTCCAGCTCTGCCTCGACTGCCGGACGTATTGCGTATGGCACCGGTCTTGCCTTAAAAAATTTGGGAATTGCTGCATCTTCCACTTTTATTGAGGCGGTGATGCCTTTCAAGGTTCCTAGTTTCTCTTGAAACACTTCTTTGGCGTTGGCCAAGATGTCTTTTAATCGTTCAGGTATGATGTCATCATTTTTTTTTTCCTTACTGGTCACCGTCAGTGCCTGAATGGAGTGCCAGTCTAAACGTATCTTCCTTATCCACGTCCCAACAACGGTGGACCACCATCTTGTAGAATGTATAAATACAACTTTTGCATTTCTTTGCCGTTGTATACCACAGGCACCTTTATTTTTCCTTTGGGGTATACTTTCTGCCCCGTATATGTTTTTAAGATAATGGATGTGTCTTTTAGAGGTATATGCGAAAATAGCCTCTCGTAATCTCGTCGATTTATTACGGTTCGAGCTGATCCTGTATCTAGCTCCATTTTAACTGGGGACCCTGCTATTATGAGGGTAACCCAAATGGTCTGGTAATCTTCATTGGCAATTACATTATATAATTTGAGAGAGCTTAGTCTCTTGTTCCCGGAGTCACTATCGCTCTTCTGGTCTTTGGAGCTACTGTCCGTCATCATTTGTACCTTTCTGTGCTTTTCCTTATTGATTCTTTTCCCGTTAGTGGATTTTTTATTTTCAGATCGGCATACACGTGGAATGTGTCCCATCTTTCCGCATCGCCTGCATGCTTTTTCTTTGAACCAGCAATCCCTCTGGTCATGGCTGGATCTGCCGCAGCGATAACATCTCTCGAAACCCCGTGTCATTTCATGGGTGCCGAAGTCCTGTGGCCTTTGCTGTATCTTTGCCGCTCCTATTGCACTGAAAGCCTTGTCCAGTGTTAAATCTTTTCCAGAAGATACCTTTTTTTGTGTTTCTACACTTAGGGAATCGCAGATGAATTTGTCTTGCAGAGAATCTGCCAGTCCTGCCTCGAATTGGCAGTGTAGGGTATCAACAATCTCCTCAAAATTCTTGTCCATCGGTTCGGCTGGAGTGATTAAGTTGCGTAACAGCTTGTATGTTTCTGCGCCCATTAGATCCAGAAGCACTGAAGCTTTTTTTTCATCTTCTATTCCATTTGCGGTGCAAAACACCTCCACTCTTTCTACATATGTGGTCCAATCCTCTATCTTGTTATCAAAAACATCAATATTGCCAAAGTTAGGCTCTGTTTCGTTATCAAAAGCATCAATATTGCCAGACTTAGGCATTTAAAAAAAAAAGATATGGCACTTCCCGCGCTTTTTTTTTTTCTCTCTGTAGCAACGATATGGCGCTTCCTGCGCTTTCCCGCCACTGCTACCGATAACAATGCTGTTTTACTGTGGTTTCCGTTTATTCACTGTTGGAGACTCGTTCCCGACGGAGGTCTAAACGCTGACCTGCTTGCCGCGCCGGCCGTCTCCCGAGTGCACCCTCCCAGTCCGTTATTGCTTGCCTCCGATTTCGCTGCCTGTCTCAGTTGTAGAGCCCATCGCTGGAGCCCCAGCCTGACGCCCAGGAAGGATTAGCGCAGTACCTGCCACCAACTTGGCCAGCTGGTGAAACCACAGTTTCTATTACTTCCTTGAGTCTTCTGGACGCTGGAGGAATCGATGTCCTTGAGGTGCTGCCGAATTGCAGGTAAGTCCGTTTCCACTTCGTCGCCACTGTAGTGTCCGTGTGTAGATAAAGACACTGAAGACAGGAGTTGGTTCATAGGTATTTACTAAGCAAGTCTGGGGGGGGTTCTAAAGGATATACACAATACACAGGCTTATATAGCCCAAGTGGCAATTACCGGCATTACGCACACCTGGGGCTCTTAAAGGCACATACACCACAATTGCTTTTAAAGGCACATACACCACACAAGCACCTGTTGATTTGTTCTCCTGCGTTTTTGTTTGTTACTTCCACCAGTTTGCATTAAACATCGTTTTGGTTAGCTGATTGACTCGCTCTCAGTATTTTCGTCAGGAATTTACCAATTCCTACAGTGGTGACCCCAAATCTTCGCGGACGATCTTCGCGGAGGAAGCGAGACGCAGTGACATGATGGAAGCAAACGCAGTGGCTTTGAAGCTCCCTCAGTTTTGGGAACAACAGGTGGCCTCCTGGTTCGTGCAAGCAGAGGCTCAGTTCGAACTTCGGAACATAGTGCAGGATCAGACCCGTTACCTCTACGTGGTCTCCGCGCTCGACAGCTCCACGGCTTCGAGGATTGTCAGCCTGCTGGAAAACCCCCCCGGCGGACAGCAAGTACGACACCCTTAAGACGCGGCTTATCCAGGTATTCGGCCTCACAAAGTCAGAACGCGCACGGCGATTACTCACGCTGCCCGGGTTAGGCGACTCCAAGCCATCGGAGTTAATGAGCCAGATGCTCTCACTCCTTGGTTCAGAACCGCAATGTTCCCTCTTTCGGGAATTGTTCCTGAGCCAATTGCCCGAGCAGGTGCAAGCGGCCCTCGCGAGGTCGGACACTGCGGATTGTGTGGTGCTGGCCGCTGAGGCCGACACAATTTACGCCGTCATGCAACAACACTGCGCCACCACGAGGCATCCCGCCCAGAAGGGCCCCACCCTGACGCCTCCACCATCTGGTTGGTGTTATTACCACGCCCGTTTCGGCCCGAAGGCCAGATGCTGCCGCCCGCCCTGCGGGTTCAAGCCTAAAGCAACAAAGAAACACCAGCACCAACAGCGCGACAGGAAGACCGAACCTGAAGTAGGCCCCACGGCCGCGATGGCGATTGGTGATTCCGGGAAGCTATTATATATCACCGATTCCATCTCAGGCCGGCGGTTCGTATGCGACACGGGAGCGCAGTGTAGTATCCTTCCCGCCTCGGTCCTCGACATCCGGGCTGGGAGGCGCGGTTGTCTCCTCCAAGCTGCCAACGGCGGTATTATTCGTACATTCGGGAAACGGCGGGCCCAGGTGTGTTTCGGCGGTCAGCTTTTCCAATGGGAGTTCATCACTGCCAAAATTTCGCAAGCGATCCTCGGCACCGATTTTTTATGCGGCAACAGCTTGTCGGTCGATTAAAAAAATCGTCGGCTGATCAACGCCGCCACATCCAACTCCATCCCGTGCTTTCGAGGTTCAGTCACGTCGCACACTGTCTCCTGCGCTTCGCCAACGCCCAACGAATTCACCCGCCTTCTCGGTGAATTTCCAGAGTTAACCAGGCCCACCTTTTCTGCCACAACCGCCAAGCATAGGGTGGAGCACCACATTACAATGACCAGCTCCCCAGTCTACGCACAGGCTCGGCGGCTAGAACCTAGCAAACTCGCGGCCGCTAAGGCGGAGTTCGCCGCAATGGAGCGGTTGGGGATTATTCGCCGGTCGAACAGTCCCTGGTCCTCACCACTCCACATCGTCCCTAAACCCAGCGGCGGATGGCGGCCCTGCGGTGACTACCGACGGCTTAATGATGTCACAACTCCGGATAGGTACCCCATACCACACATCCAGGATTTCTCCGCGCATTTGGCAGGGAATTCGATCTTTTCCAAGGTTGACCTCATCCGTGGGTACCATCAAGTGCCTGTACACCCACAGGACATCCCAAAGACGGTGGTTATTAGCCCCTTCGGCCTATTTGAGTTCCTCCGAATGCCATTTGGGCTCAAAAATGCGGCACAGGCGTTCCAGCGCCTTATGGATTCGGTGCTGCGGGACCTTAAGTTTTTATTTGTGTATCTCGATGATATCCTGATCGCCAGCGCCACAAAAGAAGAACACCTCAGTCATCTGCGCACCCTCTTTCACCACCTCCATCAGCATGGCCTGATAATCAACCCAGCCAAATGCCAGTTCGGGCTGCAGCAGTTGGACTTTTTGGGCCACCGCATCACTTCGGAGGGGGCACTGCCACTCCAGTCAAAGGTGGAGACGATCACAGCATTTCCACGGCCACAGTCCGTCAAGGCCCTCCAGGAGTTCCTGGGTATGGTAAATTTTTACCATCGTTTTGTTCCCAGGGCCGTGCAACTGATGCAACCACTCTATGAGGCCCTCAGAGGAAAACCGGGAAAGGAACCCGTGGTTTGGACGCCTGAGATGGATTGCACCTTCAGAGACACAAAGGCCGCTCTCGCAAACGCAACGATGTTGGCACACCCACTGCCTGGAGCCACCATCGCTCTTACGACCGACGCTTCTGATTACACCATCGGAGCCGTGCAGGAGCAGTGGGTCAATGGTGCGTGGCAGCCACTGGCGTTTTTTAGTCGCCAACTGCGCAGTAATGAGCGCAAGTACAGCACGTTCGACAGGGAGTTGTTGGCGCTGTTTCTGGCTATCCGCCATTTTCATTTTCTTTTGGAAGGGCACCACTTCACCGCGTTTGTGGACCACAAACCGCTGACTTTTGCTATGGCCAAGACTACCGAACTGTGGTCGGCTCGGGAGCAGCGACAACTCACCTTTATTTCAGAGTTTACCACCGACATCCGTCACGTGGCCGGCAAGGACAACGTGGTGGCCGATTGCCTCTCGCGGGCGTCCGTCCAGCTGGGAATAGATTATTCACACATGGCTGCCGACCAAGCAGCCGACCCGGAAACTCAGACATTTCGTACCGACTCCTCCTGCCTCCAGCCAACAGATGTGCATATCCACGCGGCGGGTACCTCCTTGCTTTGCGACATCTCCTTGGGGGATCCCCGGCCGATCGTTCCGGTTTCCTGGCATCGGAAAGTCTTTGACGCCATACACGGACTTTCACATCCCGGCGTGAAGGCGTCTCAAAAGTTACTGGCATCCAAATTCGTCTGGAGAGGGATGCGCAAGGATGTCCGCGACTGGGCGAACACCTGCGTCATTTGCCAAAGAGCCAAAGCGCAACGTCATGTTAAAGCCCCCTTGGCCACCTTCGAAGTACCGGAACACCGTTTCGACCACGTCAATGTCGACCTCGTTGGGCCACTTCTGCCGTTACAAGGTTTCACTCACCTCCTGACCATGGTCGACCGCACTACAAGATGGCCAGAGGTGGTTCCTCTGACATCCACTACCTCCGCAGATGTCGCCAGGGCTTTTATTTCCTCATGGGTGGCGTGGTTCGGCGTCCCATCAGATATTTCGTCTGACTGCGGTCCACAATTCTCGTCCGAACTTTGGAACGCTGTAGCCTTAGGTTTGGGCACCAAGCTCCATCGCACCACGGCCTACCATCCGCAGGCCAACGGGTTATGTGAGCGCTTTCATCAGTCGTTGAAGGCGTCGCTGAGAGCCAGCCTCCAGGGCACTGCATGGGTAGACAGGCTGCCTTGGGTTATGCTTGGTTTGCGTACGGCACCAAAGGAAGACCTGCAGTCATCTGCCGCGGAACTGGTGTACGGCCAGCCACTTCGGGTGCCAGGCGAGTTCCTGCCGTCACCAACGAAGCCGTGGTCCGCAGCCGACCAACTGGAAGCTCCCCGAGAAGCAGCCCAAGTGTTCCAGCCAATTCCAACGTCACATCACGGTTTTCCAGCCTCCCACATCCCAATGGAGCTAATGCGGGCCAAGTTCGTTTTTGTCCGTCACGATGCCCATCGCAGTCCGCTCAGGCCTCCTTATATGGGCCCGTTCCGAGTATTGCAGGCGGGTGCCAAGAGCTTTTTGGTCGACATCGGTGGCAAGCCCGACCACATTTCTGTTGTGTCGGTACCTTTCCACCTAGACACAATTTAGGACTCAGAACTCAGAGATTCAAACATGAAGTGCTTTATTGGAAGGAAAGGAAGTTCTGGCAAGTTCCGAACAAAGAGAGCTAAACTTAACCGAGAGAATACCCAACCATTTATCTCCTGTGACAGCGCCACCACAGGTGGGAGGAGAACACACAATAGAACACACAATACATAACATTTCCTCCCCTCTTAAATGGAAGGTCCACATTATTCCTCAATAGGTAAGTTACTTTCAATACACTCAACTAACCTAGGGTAGAGGTAAACTGCCTCAAACCCTGACTTTACCCTGGGGTTTATTCTGCCCCAGTGTTGTGGGTAAGTCACTAAGCCTACAGATCCAAGCGTCTTGGAGGCCGCCACTCTCTGACAGGATACCGGCGGTCATCGCTGGCTTCCACAGCAGTAGGCATTGACACAGGCCTGGATGGAGAAGGTGCCTGTGTCAGTCGAAAGTCAGGAGTTTGCACAGGTGGAACAGTCTCTTTGACTTCCTGTGTTGGAGAAGAGCACTGTGGCAAAGGATGCTGGTTTGCGGTATCATTCGGAAACAGTTCAGGCCAACCAGCCGTTGGAGCCTCTGTGGCTGTCTCTGCTCCTAACAACAGTTGATCTGTGTGTCTTCGCCAGACGACGTCCTCAGCAGTCTCAACCGTGTAAGACACCGGGCCCGTCTGCGCGATCACCGTAGCAGGAACCCATTTCGGTCCAGTGTTGTAGTTTCGAGCTAGGATGTGCTCTCTCGGATGAAACCGTCTCTCCTTGGCTCTTTTCTCTCTCTTTTCAACTTGAGCTTGTTGTTGACGATAGACAACCTGCTCTTCCCTTGGAGGTTTGAGTAAGTCAAAACTTGTCCGCAACTGCCTCTTCATCATGAGCGAAGCGGGGGAAGTTTTGGTTGTGGCATGCGGCTCGTTCCTGTAGGACAACAGGAAGCTGTTCAGACGTTGGTGGATTGAGCCCTGACCTTGCGATGCCTTCAAGGCGTGCTTCAAAGTTTGCACGAACCTTTCTGCCTGGCCGTTAGTAGAGGGATGATAGGGCGCAGACCTGATGTGTTGGACACCATTCACATGCAGGAAGGTTGCAAACTCCTGTGATACAAATTGTGGACCGTTGTCACTTACGAGTTGTTCCGGTGAGCCATAACGGCTGAACATCTCACCAAGTTTCTCAATTGTTTTCTCTGCCGTGGTAGACCTCATCACAGCGACCTCCGGCCACTTGCTACGAGCGTCCACAACCACCATAAACACCTTCCCTTCGAAAGGACCGGCGAAGTCCACATGTACTTGCTGCCACACTTCTGCAGGCCAATCCCAGGGGTGTAGGGTTGCCAGCTGTGGAACATTCCGGACCCTTTGACATGGAGAACATGTTTTGGCTTTCTCCTCAATATTCCCATCGAGACCTGGCCACCAGAAGTAGCTTCTTGCCATTTCCTTCATCCGAACCATCCCACTGTGGCCTGTATGAAGTTGTTGCAGTATAGGTTCCCTCAGAGGTGGCGGAATGATGACACGGCGTCCCCAAAGAAGACAACCTGCCTGGACGGAGAGCTCATTTCTTTTTGAAACGTAAGGTTTCAAACTAGGAGAATCTCCTATCGCTCTCCCTCGAATGACATCGTCCATTACCTCAGACAGGACTGGATCATTGCGGGTGTACCTTCGCACCTGAACTGCAGTGACAGGTGCTCCCTCCACTTGTCTAAAGTAGAAGATGTCTATCTGACGAGGCTCTGGGGGAGTAACAGGCAAGGGTAGCCTCGAGAGACCGTCTGCATTGCCGTGCAAGTCTGATTTGCGATATTTGATGTCGTATGTGTGTCCTGACAACAGTAAAGCCCACCTTTGCATCCTGCTTACAGCAAGAGACGGAATTCCGGTGTGGGGCCCGAAGATTGAAGTCAATGGACGGTGGTCTGTCAGGAGTGTGAACCTTCTCCCAAACAGGTACTGATGAAATTTTCGAATTCCAAAAACGATTCCCAAGGCCTCGCGCTCAATCTGCGCATAGTTACTCTCGGCCTTGTTCAAGGTGCGTGATGCGAAGGCGATAGGTTTCTCTTCACCCGAAGGCATGATGTGGGATATGACTGCTCCCACACCATATGGTGATGCATCACATGCTAGCTGCACAGGTAGCTTTGGGTCGAAGTGTGTCAGGACCTCCGAATTCAGCAATGCTTTCTTTGCTTGGGCGAAAGCTTCGTTGCACAGTTCAGTCCATTTCCATGTTTTGCTTTGACATAGCAACATTGCTGAATCCGTTACATCAGTTGCTAAGTCTGGAATAAACTTCCCATAGTAGTTAAGTAGCCCCAGAAATGAACGTAACTGGCTCACATTCTGGGGTGCTGGGGCCTCCACGATCGCCTTGACCTTTGGCGGCGCCTTATGCAGGCCAGTAGCGTCAATCACATGCCCCAGGTACTCAACTGAAGACTGAAAGAATTCACATTTGTCTTTACGAACTCTGAGTCCATACTCTTTCAGTCGTTGTAGTGTCGCATCCAAGTTCCGAAGATGATCCTCCTCATTTGTCCCAGTGACAAGAATGTCGTCCAGGTAGCACTGGACTCCTGGCAGTCCACTCAAAATCTGATCCATTGCCCTTTGGAATAGAGCAGGGGCCGACGTAATTCCAAACGGAAGGCGGCAGTACCTGTATAGCCCCTTGTGTGTCACAAATGTCAGCAGCTCCTTTGATTTGTCATCGACATGCATTTGTAGATAAGCCTGGCATAAGTCTATTTTGCTGAACTTTTGCCCTCCGGCCAGGCCCGTAAAAAGATCATCAATGAGGGGAAGAGGGTACTGTTCCACAGACAGCACCGGGTTAATAGTCACTTTAAATCCCCGCAGATTCGAACAGATCCATCCTTTTTCAGGACAGGAACAATGGGTGTGGCCCATTTGCTCACGCTCACAGGTTCCAGGATTCCATTCTCGACTAAGGCCTCCAAGTTAGCCTCAACTTTTGGCCTAATTGCATAGGGTACAGGTCGGGCTTTGTGAAACTTCGGCTTGCTGTCAGGTTTAATGTCCAGTCTCACGCTGATCTTTTTCATGCTCCCAAGTTCCCCATTGAAGAGTTCTGCATGTTTGTGTAACACTGCAGTCAGACCTGACTCCCCTTTTGACATCATGCGGACTGCAGGCCAGTCCAGCGTGATTTTCTCTAGCCACGCACGTCCCAGTAGCGATGGGTAATTTCCCTTTACCACATATAGTGGCAGTTTTGCAGTCTGTCCGTTCAATTTAACTGTCACCTCAATGACACCTCTCATGGCCACAGGTTCACCGGTATACGTCTTTAGCACAATGTTTGTTGGCTGAAGGGTAAGATGCTTTAGCATTTTGTTGTAGACAGTGTCTGAAACAAGGGACACAGCCGCGTCTGTGTCCACCTCCATCCGCACTGATTGTCCCTCCACCAGTGGTGACACCCAGTAGCCATTTGAACCACCTGCAACCGTCAGTATATGCACCTCTTCCTCCTCAGAGGTGTCGCTCCCCTCTGTTTTGCTTGTTCCATCATACTGCACTGAATGAACACTCTTTTTCCTCTCTTGTCCAAATACAGACATTTTGCTTCCATGCTTCCCAGCTCTGTCTGTTCTTTTTTTACCTCTACAGGCGCGTTCAATGTGACCCTTTTTGCCACAATTTCGGTATTCCAGCTCCGTACACCAGCAGTCATTAGTGTGATGGCCCGTTTTCCCACAACGGTAACATGTGCCGTTCCGCGCACCTTTAGACTCAGACGACACCTTGTGAACTCTCCCTGTTGAACTCACCTGGTGAGCCTCCTTTTTCGCCATCTCCATGGAGACACTAACTTCAATGGCCTTTTCAAGAGTAAGGTTGTCCTCAGTGAGAAGGCGCTTCAGTGTGGCTGCATTTTGCAGACCACACACAAGTCTGTCTCTAATGGTGTCATTCAGCACCTCCTTGAACTGGCAGTGTTCCGACAACCTTTTTAAAGCAGCAATAAACATCATCATTGATTCCCCCTCCTCTTGATTCCGTTTGTGAAATCTAAATCTCTCAGCAATAACCAGAGGTTTTGGTGAAAAATGTGCTCCAAGAATTTCCACTAGTTGCTTATATGTTTTAGTTCCTGGCTTATCTGGCTGCACGAGGCTGCGAAGTAAATTGAAAGTCTTCGGCCCGATTACACTCAAAAAGGTAGGCACGACCTTTTCATTTGCCACCGCATTCGCCAATACAAAATAGTCAAAACGTTCCGTATATGCGCTCCATTGCTCCACATTTTCATCAAAATCACCGATGTTTCCTAATATAGTAGCCATCTCACGTTTCAAATTAAATTTTCTGTTTACTCACTGCACCCGTAACGTATGCAGATTCATCCGCTCCTCGTTGCCACTTGCTGTGTCGGTACCTTTCTACCTAGACACAATTTAGGACTCAGAACTCAGAGATTCAAACATGAAGTGCTTTATTGGAAGGAAAGGAAGTTCTGGCAAGTTCCAAACAAAGAGAGCTAAACTTAACCGAGAGAATACCCAACCATTTATCTCCTGTGACAGCGCCACCACAGGTGGGAGGAGAACACACAATAGAACACACAATACATAACAATTTCAATCGACCGCCTCAAGCCCGTGCACCTGGACCTCGAACAACCAGTCGAAACTGCACAGCCACCGCGTCGTGGTCGACCGCCCGCTGCTACCACGCCTGACCGGATCGCTCCACCCAACCGTTCATCAACTGCCGAGCAAATTCCTCTCCAGGAATATAGGAGTCGTTCGAACAGGCTTGTCCGACCTCCTCTTCGATTGACTTTTGTTATTAAAGACAATTCTGGGGGGGCGCATGTGGCAGAGCCACCAAGGAACTCTTATACGAATGTATATAATTGCCTTTAAATCTGTATTCTTTCGCTGTATGTAAATAGCACGGTCTCTAAAGGGTTAAGACCGAATGTGGTGACGTCATCACGTGGGTCACGTGACGTTCCCAACGGCCGGAAACGTGATGACGTCGGACTGAGGGGCCTCCCCTTCTCAGTCCTCGTGGAGCCAGCATTAAGCAAGCATCTGTTGATTTGTTCTCCTGCATTTTTGTTTGTTACTTCCACCAGTTTGCATTAAACATCGTTTTGGTTAGCTGATTGACTCACTCTCAGTATTTTCGTCAGGAATTTACCATTTCCTACAATAGAATTGTTTCTTTTACACTTTGAATTCCAAAGTGCTCTTATGAAGACAACTACTGAGTAAAATTAAATGTATAAAGGCACTTGTATATAAACTTCTTTGAAGTGAATTTAGTTTTAATCTCATTAAGGTGCCCATAAATTATTTTGGGTTTAAAAATATATTTTCTTCAGTTTCACAGACCAGTACAATTTGTACAAGTATTCCAGACATCAATCCTTTATGAACATGTTGCACAAGCAAAATCAAACCGATACTATGGCCGGAATTTTCCCTTTGCCGAGCGTGCGCGTTTGGGGGCAGGTTGTCAGTTAAAAGCATGGAAATTGACAGTTCATCTCGCCAACTTCCGCCTTTAACTCAAGCGTGTTTTGAGGCACACCACAGACCCACTTGGGAGAAGCGGGCAACCTCATTGAGGTACTGAACTGCTCATTGAGAGACCCTTAACTGCCTTTTTAACATCAGGCTTTTGCTTTAATTTGTTGCGCATGGGTTTCACGCACCTCTGGAACCTCGCCTGTGAAGGGGAGGTGGAAGTTCAGTGGCCATTGTGCGAGTCCATTAAGTGACAGCTGGAAAAATCACACTCACCTGATTACTTGCCTAATGGAAAGGATCTGGCTGACACCATTTTGTGCAGAGATTTAGCTGTCAGGAGTGTGCAGGTAATTTCTGCAACCTCGGAAGCCACTCTCACCACATTGCTAGTCACTCTCAGTACATTGGAGGATCGTGCCTCTGCTCTCCACTTTACCTACCATCTATTCGATCAGCATGGGTGCCGCTTATGCTGTCTCACCTTGGACCTCAGAATTGGACCAAGATGAGCCCCAGCACCACCAACACCAGCTGCAACAGCAACCACACCAGCAGCCTTCTCCTCAATGACCTGATGCTCCACAGGCGAAAGGGAGTCAGCACAGGGGTGCACTGCGCCGGAGGCAATAACCCCAACACAGGGTATACAGGCAGGGGATGAGCTTCCTGGACATGACTGAGCAGCAGTACTTCAGGAGGCTCAGGCTATCGCGCCAGGTCATCGCAGACATTTGTAGCTTGTCGAAACAAGACCTGCTGCCCAAAGGACCTGGTGGACATGCCTTACCAGTGGCTGTCAAAGTCACCACTCTTATGTTCATTAATAAATAGACATTCTTATTATGAACACAGCTAGCTTTTGCTAGACACTTTTATTGAGCACATGCGGACTAGGTACTGTATCTGTAGAGGCTTCCGTCTTGACTGCCGCCTTGTGGGTGGCCTAGTGCCTCATGGGTAATGTAGTCTTATATACATACAGCTGGGTAGTGTAGTCTTATACATACAGCTATATACAGCTCTACGGCTCCACCTAGTGTCCACTATAGAATGACATGTTATTGATCATTACATCCCCCTTTCTTTGAGGTTTAACAAAATCAATATCAATCAACTTTCAAGAAAACAATAACGATAATATCAGTAACACTTTTGTTAGTGCTCTATAAACATAAACATTTTCAAAACAGTCAACACACTTTCAAAGCTTTACATTGTACTCAATTACATTGTACAAAGTCTATCAGGCTCTTTTACTTCACGTGTGGATCTTCTCAACACGGGTAAGTCTGATGTGTCTTCATGAGATTGTTCTGGTGGTGAATGACAAGATGCAGTTGCGGCATTGTCACCGATCTGCTCTTGTATAGATCGAGGTCTCCTTGCGATCTTTGCTTGGAGAGGGTTTCAGTGTTTCCTTCACTCTTCATGCCATAACTCTCAATGTAGTCAATGCACTCTCGAAAAACTGCTGGCAGCTGGATCCCATCATACAGCATAGTCCTCTCAGCAGCCTCGGCTAATGGAACACCAAAGATTGGCCTGAGGGAAGAAGGAGTATCCACCGGAACTGCTTCCTGCTCTGGTGCAGGCTTCTTCTTTTTCTTTTTCTCTTTCCACTGCTTAACAACATCTGCTGCGGTTATATCTTTGGACTTTTTCCTCCTTGTGTTTTTCCTTTGTGCTTTTCTTCCTTTGGCTTCTCTTTGACCTTAAAGTCTTTTTCTTTCTCCTTGGAGAAACTAGGCTTTTTGAAGACATGGATACCCTTTGGCCTTTTCATCCTTGATGGGCTCTCTGCTTCATCACCTGAGTCATCTGGTCTGCTTATGGCACAGTTTATATGGTAGACTCTCTTGACCAGTTCTAAGTCTTCACAAGCTTTGTCACCTAGTATCGAATCAAGTCTTTCAGCCACAACAGAAAACATGAGATGATGCACTTTGTCTTTGACTGTCACTTTAAGTCTGCATACACCTAAGCTATCTATTTTCTGTCCATTATAGTCCTTCAGTAGTACTGACTTTTTCTGTATTTTGGGCTTTTCTTTCATATTGTTAATGTCACTCATACTGATTAAGTTTGCTTTTGCCCCAGTGTCTAGTTTCAAGGTAACTAATGCTCCATTTACCTGCAGTGGCATCATCCATTTGTCCTCTTTTACTGCATTAACTTTATGTTCAGCATTGTCCATTTCTGAGGGCTGCACATTATCTGTATCCTTTTTGATATTGTCACATGACACCATTCCTACAAAAAATGTCTCACTTAAATCAGTGTCCTCAATTACATTAACTCGTTGCCCTTTCTTAGTTTTTACTTTTGAAAAGCATTGTTTGGCAAAGTGATTCTTTCCATTACACTTTGTGCACATTTTTCCAAACGCTGGGCATTGTCTTAACTGGTGTTTGTAACCACAGCGTTTACAATTAAAAATTTCATCCTCCGATTGCTTTTCATTTCTGTTCTGCCCACGTTTCTTCCCCTTGTAGGACACAGCACCGACAGCAGCATTATCACTCATTACAATCGCATCATTATTGATTTCACTGAAAGTCTTCGCGTGCTTTCGAGCTAGCTCGCTGGCTTGGCATATTTTCACCGCATTTTCCAAATTTAGTTCGGTTTCTCTCAACAGACGTTCCCTGACTTTTTTATCATGAATACCAAACACAATCTGGTCACGAATCATGGATGCTTTGAGCTCAGAGAAATTACATGTCTGTGCTTTCAGTTTCAGATCAGTTATAAAGCTATCAAAAGTCTCATTTTGCTGCTGTGTCTGAGAACGGAAGATGTATCTTTCATAGGTCTCATTCTTATGGGTAATGTAGTCTTATATACATACAGCTGGGTAGTGTAGTCTTATACATACAGCTATATACAGCTCTACGGCTCCACCTAGTGTCCACTATAGAATGACATGTTATTGATCATTACAACCACCACCCTCAATTTCTTCACCTCAGGCTCCTTCTAGGGATCCACAACAGACATTGGCAGGATCCTGCAGTCAGCCGCCCACAGATGCATCACTGAGGTGATCGATGCCATGTTTCACAAGTCAGCCAATTATGTCAACTTTGCCACTGATGAGGCCAGTGTTACTGAGCGGGCGCTTGGCATTACACCTCTGGCTGGCATCCCACAGGTGCAGGGCGCAATCAACTGCACACGTGGCCATCAAGGCACTCTTTCATCACCCAGGAGTGTTTGTGAACTGCAAGAGCTTGTGCTCTCTCAATGTGCAGCTTGTATGCAACCATAAAAATATCACCATGCTTGTGTGCACCAGATTCCCTGGCAGCTGTCAGGACTTTCGTCCTGCGCCAGTCCTCCCTCCCTCAGCTCTTCGCACCTCCAAACAGACTTACTGGCTGGCTGCTTGGAGGGTTATCTACTGAAGACGTGGCTGATGACACCCTTGAGGAGGCAAAGGAGCATTATAATGACAGCCACGTGTCCACCAGATGTGTCATAGAGCAAGCAATCAGCATGATGAAGATGCGCTTCAGATGCCTAGACAGATCTGGAGGAGCCATTCAGTACACACCAGCCAGGGTCTCCAGAATAATCGTTGTCTGCTGCGCTGCACAACATAGCACAGCAGCGAGGATTGGAGCTGCAGGAGGGGCAAGGCGCACAGCCTCTTGAGAGGAGGAGCAAGAGGAGGAACAGGTGGAAGACGAGGAGGAGGAGGAACCCGAGGTGGAAATGGCACCAGCAGTGGGGCGCACATTGTTGCCCGGGATGGTCTCATAATGGCCAGATTCACTTAACTTGCACCAGTGCACCCATATGGCTCCCGAATGTTGTACTAACTTCACCCCCACCCGCCCCCACAACAACACCACAAAGTAGTCCTACAATGACCAAGCCATTCCTGTCACCCAAACCCTCATTGCTCGACATGAAGTAATGTCTCACCATTCACTTCAAGTGACAAAGCCACTTCTCAGGTAACAGGCAAAATTGGACAAGACGGGAAGGTTGTGCAAAGAAATAAATTTATGTGCGTCATAAATATAAATGAAACTTAACATTCACATTTTTTCATACACCCATGTGCATCTAGGATTGTGTCTTTTTTCATTTATGCGTGCTTCTACGAGGTGCAATCCCTGTGGCTTCAGCAGAGGTAGAGACAGGCTGCTACGACTGCTTAGACACTTTTGGCAGATGTCCTCTGGGTTTTGGAACCTGTGATGGCCCCGCCAAAGACTGCCCCTCCTGAAACTGTGCAGGGGCAGACTCGGCCACCAGAATCCACGGCAACATGTGGGGCTCTGACTGAGGCAAAGGCAATGGGGGAGAAGTGGGAGTGCTTTGAGAAGAGCCCCTACTTCCATGTCCCCTCTCACCATCATCCCTCTCATGGGCCACCCGCACTTCCCTGCTAGCAAGGAGCTGGACAGCACCTTGCTGCACATTAGTGGGGCGATGAAGGCCCAAGTCTACGTTAGTATCCCTCCTTGAGGTGAGGTGAATGAGCATCTGGAATCTGTTATTCACAGCAAGCATGTTCTCATTGGACTGGCGCATTTGCTGCTCCATGCAGGTGGCCATCCTTTCCATGGAACAGCACATCATCGCCATCGCCTGCGAGATGGTGGCGCTTATGTTGGAGATGGACGCCTCCATTCACTGTACAGTCACACATCGTGGCTGCCAGAGCCTGGTGCAATTGTTGTTGCTCCGCCAAGATCACCCTCTTTCGCGATTGCCCCCAAGGTTCAGCATCTGCATGCAGCTCAGCAGAGCTTGGAGCATCCTGCGCCCTCCGGCAAGGAGTCTCCACTGCTGTCCCGGTCAACACCATCTGCTTTTGTGACACACTAGGTGACAACAATACTCTCTCACAGGACCCACCGAGGTGTGCGTATCTGCGCTGGTGCTGGTGCTGGGTGCACTTGGGTCTGCTGATGGTGCATCCTCGGAGGCTGGAGCTTCCTTTGAGGAGTCATCTTTCTCTTCCGGCTGGACAGTCGCGGGAGGGATGGGGGTGCACTTGATGGACCTGTGGGAGAGTAAAGAGATTAATTAGAAGTGTTGATAAGAATGGATAACGTTACCATTATGCACATGATGACATTTCACTGGCTGCTGACATCAGTCACCATATAAGTGACTGTTGTCAGCCATGTGGCTGTATGAGATTTAATTCTGTCACCAGGTTGCTGGGAGATCCCCCTCTCTCTGACTCCCACCGCCAGCAGCTCTGGAACGCCAGAGATTTCTAGGGCCTCCTCCTCTGCTGGACTCAATTGAGTGAAGACTGAAGGGCCACCTCCAGTTCTCTGCCTCTCCCTGTTGTTGTGGGCTTGCTTCTTCTGCAAGAAAGGAAAGAAGAGAACTTTGAGTGAGAGTGATGGAATGAGTGTCAGGATTGGATGGGCTACATCTGTACAGGGTGACTATGAGGGAGTGGCGTGACATTGCCAAATGGCCTCCTTCTGTGTTGTTACTTGCTATGATTGCATTAGGATGAGGGTGAGTGCCAGTGGTGGTTAGTCAGATGGGGATGTGAGTAAGTGCATAGACAGAGAGGGATGGGTGGACCTGCAAGGTAGGTTGGTGTGAGGAGTGATGTGCAGGAGTAGGCTTCGGAAGGCCGAGTGTTGGGGTTGTGGTGAGAGGCACATCAGGATGTAGGTGATTGTGGCATTGCATTCACCTTTCCTGACCTCAAGAGATCATAGAATCTTTTGCGGCACTGGAACCAAGTCTTCCTCACCACATCCCTGCTGCTGATCTCCTCTGCGATCTCTAGCTATGCCCTCTTAGTGTGTCTGGCTGGTCTTTTTTGGCCATCCGCAGGGAAGAGGGACTCCTTGCGTGCTCTTACTCACTGGACCAGCACTTCCAGGGAGGCATCTGGGAATCTTGGCACTGCCTTCTGTCTTTGTGTCTCCATGGCCCACAAAATTCTCAATCTTATTCAGCAATTTGTAGTTCTTCAGCACTCCTACAGCAACCTTCAAATGAGATATGTGCAAGACTGCTTTAAATATCCGTGCTGAAAACAAGCCATTGGTGACGTCATCAGATACACTCCATTTAACTGTGGAATTAAGCGCACACAGTGCAGAATGCGCTGTTGAAATCTTCGGGATGGCGACCCATTACGTGGCCTGCACGCACCCGCCCCAACTCCAAGGTAAAGATTCCAGCCTGTATCTTAATGTACCTTCCCAACTGCTTGATAGAACACATCAGGGATAGAACAATCAGTCCACCAATCACGATAGCACTTTACAGCCTTCCGGACTCAATATCGAGTTCAACAATTTCAGATCATAACCTCGGCCCCTATTACATTTTTACTCATATTTTTTATCCACACCTTTGTTTTGGACTTTCCCCCCCACCCCTCCTTTTCTTTCTCTCTCTCTCTCATGGCAGCTGTCTCCCATTCTGCCAGCGCATTTAACACCTAATCTAGAGCCGTCTTTTGTCTCCACTAGTCCCATCACCATCTCGTCTCGAATACCTCTTAATGTCTCTTCTCTTTTGTTCTCTCCCAGCCTGGCCTCTTAATCTATTTCATTCCCTGTGCCTCTTTAGTCTTGACAAAGGGTTTTGACCCGAAACATTAACTCTAATTTCTCTCCACGGATGTTGCCTGGCCTGCTGAGTTTTTCCAGCATTTTCTGTTGTTAGTCCACCAATCATGTTCCTAAAGTTCTGATCCAGAGAAAGGATCCTAAATCATTGGAATGAGGTTTCTGTGAGGAATTCCATGGTATTGATACTGTATAAAGGTAGCAAGAAGCAGAAATAGCTTTATGTTAAAATGTGTGCTGTATAAATTTACATATCTATATATAAAGCGGCTCTTCTGTCTGTCCCGATGTCTGTCTGTCCGTTCTCTATACGTTTGAAAGTTACAGAGCGTACCGACGCGCGCATCGCCTCAAAAGAAAGCTTGCGATTCCGGACCGGTCATAGGCGTATTTACATTTCGGCCGGACAAAAATCCCGCCCGCGGTATCCCAAAAACATTCAGCGTTCCGCCATTAGCATCTCATTAGCGACCGTGTGACGTCGAGGTCCACCAATCGGACGGCGGGTTCCTTCCTACAGTTGAGTGTCGAGTGACTCGACGATTGACCAATCCTACGCTTCAGTGACCTGACCGGTCGACCAATCGGTGCGTGTGTGGGCGGGCCTTATCCTTCTGAACCGAGGTGAGTGGCCGCCATCTTGATTTTTCACAATTTTTTCCCCCACACTTTCTGTGTGTTAGGGAACTAAGGTAAATATTTTAATGATGTGTTAGGGAATTAAATAACAATTTAATAGGGGGGGGGGAAGAGCCTCGGGAAATCGTGGGGGGGGGGGGAGGGGAGAGCCTCGGGAAATCGCGGCGGGGGGGGGGGGAGAGCCTCGGGAAATCGCGGGGGGTGGCGAGCCTCGGGATATCGCGGGGGGCTCGCGCCGCCCGCCCGCCCACAGCGGCCGTCCATCAGCCGCACGATACGCGGGGGACCTCAGCTCCGGACCTCAGGCGCTAGGCAGGGGCCGGAGAGAGGGACAGAGGGGAGCGGGGGAGTGGAGGGGAGGGGAGGGGGAGGGGGTGGGGGAGGGTAGGTGTGGGGGTGGGGGAGGGAGACAGGGGAGGGGAGGGAGGGATAGGACAGGGAGAGGACATGACAGGGAGAGGGGGGACACACAGGGGCAGGGAGACCAAGCGCCCCAAAATTGCCCTCGCAACGTGGGGCTCCCCAGCTAGTATATTTATATATTAAAGCTGAAGGTTGGGCAGGGTCTAACATGGCTGACCGAATCCTATGTATCTGGTTTCCAGTAGGTGACTTTTGTTTTAACTTTCCATTTCCACGCAGCAATAATGTGTTCATTATGACCTTGTTTGGATGATGTGAACACTCACCTATAGATCATTCAATCTGGAAATTACAGTCAGAGGAAACATTACGCTGTAGCAATTCGTGTAGATCGCCACTAAATAAGAGAGTTTGACTTCGATGAACTATTAACATGTTGTTTATTTACAGGAACAGACTAATTACATCAGGTAAGATGGCAGGTAAGATGGCTGACTGTGGGAGCACCATGGTGTAGGTCTTGTCCCAGCGGGGACTAACTAGAAGTTTCCCAGCTCAACTGCCAGCAGGTTCCGAGCTCTACTGTTGGAAGGTTCCGAGCTCTGATGTCATGACATCAGAGTACAGGCGAGAAGCCTGAGTATAGTAACAAACACATACAGTAAGGTAAGTTAAAGGGAATTATGTATCTCAATGTAAGGGACAACCGGTGATACCGCCACAACGCCATCAATATACAGTCCTGACAGTTGAAAGGCAAATGAGATATTTGGGCCTCTGGTTTGAGTGGGAGAAAGACTGAACCACAAAAGCCTCAGAACCGGGTTGGCCTTGGATGAAACAGAACTGAAAGTGAATGCTGGAGTACAGTATAGACTGATGCTAAAGAGACTCTAACCACTCATTGCTATTAGTTTTAAAAGATCAGGCCATTGTACTGCTGTCATTCTACACAAGCTTGTGCTGTTCTGTATGTCTTCTGGTCGTTTCATTTCGATCAATAAATCTAGTAAATTAATTCAGAATCTGTGCCCAGCTCAGGTATAGTGTGCTGTTAATACCATCTCCCAGGGTCATTTCAAGAGAACAAAAAGTGCACAGGTACTAGTGATCTCGGATTATGAGTCCAAAAAGATAGGAGGTCTCTGCAGGGTTGGAAACGGACAGGGCTGTGGCTTCTGGTTCCTAGGCACCCGAGGTCCGCTTATGGGAATTATGGCAAGACCATTGCAAGAGGGAGTAGTGCATGAAAACACCCTCAAATTACATCACACTGGTAGCAGTGCATTGTGAGAGATGCCAGAGGCTTCCTTTCTTTTTTGCAGCTAAAAAGTTGAAATCGGGGACTACTGAGTTAACAATAGTCCACTGTGTATCACCCTTGAAAGAGAAGCAATTTTCCATCTCTGCAAGAGATCAAATGTCATTTTAATTTGTGAGAAGGCTTGAACACATGAAAATTTTACCAAAATAAATCAGTTCACAGACCCTCTGGCATTATACTTTTTGCAACTTCAGCCGAGAACCTAATCATTTTATTCCAGAACACCCATTTCAAACTTAGTTATTGCCAAATGATCCCAGTAAACCACTAGATTTTCTCTTCTAGTTATAACAATCAGCACTAAATGTAGAAGAAATGACGTTGCTTTGATGGAGTACCCAATGCAGCAAATTCATAATACCATAGAAAGTTGCAAATATGAACATTTTTATTCTGCTTCCTGTTCACTTCTCACTATGAAGGAAGCTTTTCATGCACAAACAAACATACTGCATTAAATAATTGATTCATTTTGTGGGTGGTAGGTCTGTTCGCAGCTAACCTTTTGTTTGCTTAATGGGGAGTAATGAAGTGGAAAACATAATGCAGGGAATCTCATGATCAAAATTGCATTTATGTATAAATCCAGTTTTACAGAGATCCTTGTCACAGAACTACCATCATAACTTAAAAACAGCAATTTTGAGCAAGGCGAGACCATTTGGCCCTACTCATCAGCACTGAATGTAGGACCCTCTTGGAGTTGATTTTACATATTTTCCTGCTTCCCCCCCCCCCCCCCCCAAACTAGCCCAATGTTCTGCTTTCTCCCTACACCTGTATATTTTCATTCAAGTAATCATCCAGTACCTTTTTGAATTCTGCAATTGATTTAACAACCCTTCGCTGTTTCTCTTTCAGCTATCTCTCTATCCATACGGCCACTTGTTTCCTTTTTATACCACGGGCTCTAATTTTCTCTCCCACATTTTTATGTGACACTTTATGAAATGCTTCTGGAAGTCCATATAAACTGTATCTGCTGCTTCCCCTGCTTATCCTTTCTATTATTTTCTCTAAAATTTTTATCAAGTTTGTCAAACAAAACCTATTTTTGTTCATGTTGACTGGCTCGACTCAGTTCATACCCTTCTAAATGTTCATTTATTTTATCTCCAAAAGTAGTCTCTTGTAATTTTACTACTGCTGATATATGACTACATGGCCAATAGTGGCCTAACATCCTTGTCCACCTTTTTGAAACGATCTAACATTTGCCACTGAAGTCTTTTAGCACAGCTCCCAACTCTTATGAATTTTGAAAAGTCACGGTTACCTTCTCCGTTACTTCTGCACTATCCTCCTTCAGTGTTATACCTCTCCACCCCTTAACTGTTTCTTTATTAATGGATGCATCTATTCATTGGCCTTCTACTTCCTTGTTTACAGGTCTTTGAACATTTCCTTCACTCTCCTATATAAAATGCTGAGACAGTGGGATAAATTTTATCTCCAGGCATGGATTGGATGGGAAGGCCCGACCCATTTCGAGGCCAAGCCAACAATGAGCTCTACACCCTGAACAGGTATCCCACTACAGCTTGCCAGCTCCAGCCCGGTGCAATATTGGGTGGTTTGGAGACTGACCCAGCTGGCAGGTAGGAAGGTGGTGCTTCTCAGACAGGCGGGTGGTGGCTGGGTGCTCCAGGGAACACTTACTTCTCTCTCTCTCTGGACTTAAACATAAAGTGGTGGATACCAACCTGAAAAAAGTAGCAAATTGCCAAGATAAAGACAGGATTGGTGGGGGTGGGGGTTGGGCCTGGGGTGGCAGCAGCCCACATTTTTCTTGTGGTTCTAAGAGGAGCACTCCTGCTCCTTCTACCCCACACACAATTATTTACTTATGTTTTTGGGGACTTTTCCTCTTCATCGTTCAGTTCAACTTCCCCATCCCTCTAAACTGCATCGGGATCCTATGTATGCCATTGGACCCCAATTAGCTTAGAGTAATAAGACTCCCAGCTGATTCAGGAAGGTAACTGGGCTACCCAGTGGAAGGCCACAGTAAATTTGGCAGCAGAACGGTAAGTGGTATATCATGATTTTAACTCTGCTATTGCCCCATTTCTGCCACGTGGACCCAGTTAAAATCAGCCCATAAGTGTTCATTTCCTTATCTACCAATAATAACCTCACCATACTCATTTTTGAGTGGTACCTTACTGATTCTCTTTTTCCAACTGTGTTTATAAAATCCTTTGTTCATTCGCTTTCTCTTGTCTGCAATTTTTTTCATACTCCCTCTTAGGTCTGCTTTTGTTTCTAATTGTGGATTATGATATCTCTCACGACTCTATTTTCTGGCACAAGTTCTGTCTTTTTTCCATGCTTTTTATAGCTTTTATTTGCATGTACTGTAATCGGATTGTTTGTCTATAAAACCACGATCCCAAGATGCAGACCCTTTTTTTCTTAATTGGCGTATATTCAACGACTGAGCCTCCACAGCCCTCTGGGGTAGAGAATTACAAAGATTCACCACCCTCCGAGTGAAGAAATTTCTCTTAATCTCAGTCCTAAATGGCCGACCCCTTATTCTGAGACTGTGACCCCTGGTTCTAGACTCCCCAGCCAGGGGAAACATCCTCCCTGCATCTATCCTGTCAAGCCCTGTAAGAATTTTGTATGTTTCAATGAGATCACCTCTCATTCTTCTAAACTCCAGAGAATATAGGCCTAGTCTACTCAATCTCTCCTCATAGGCCAATCCCCCCATCCCAGGAACCAGTCTGGTGAACCTTCGTTGCACTCCCTCTATGACAAGTATATCCTTCCATAGGTAAGGAGACCAAAACTGTACACAATATTCCAGGTGTGGTCTCACCAGGGCCCTATATAATTGCAGTAAGATGTCTTTACTCTTATACGCAAATCCTCTTGTAATAAAGGCCAACATACCATTTGCTTTCCTAATTGCTTGTTGTACCTGCATGTTATTTTTCAGTGATTCGTGTACAAAGACACCCAGGTCCCTCTGAACACCAACATTTCCCAATCTCTTGCCATTTAAAAAATACTCTGCTTTTCTATTTTTCCTACCAAAGTGGAAATTCACATTTCTCCACATTATATTTCATTTGCCATGTTCTTGCCCACTCACTGAGTCTGTCTATATCCCCTTGAAGCCTCCTTGCACCTCCTCACAACTTACATTCCCACCCAGCTTTGTATCATCAGCAAACTTGGATATGTTACATTTGGTCCCCTCATCCAAATCATTGATGTAGATTGTGAATAGCTAAGGCCCAAGCACTGATCCTTGCGGTACCCCACTAGTTACAGCCTGCCAGCCCGAAAATGACCAGTTTATTCCTACTCTCTGTTTTCTGTCCGTTAACCAATCCTCAATCCATGCTAGTGTATTACCCCCAATCCCATGAACCTTAATTACGTTTAATAACCTCTTGTGTGGCACCTTATCGAATGCCTTCTGAAAATCCAAATCCACCAAATCCACTGGTTCCCCTTTATTTATTCTACGAGTTGAATACGATTTCCCTTTCATAAATCCGTGTTGACTCTGCCCAATCCTATTATTATTTTCTAAGTGCCCTGTTACCACATCCTTAATAATAGATTCTAGCATTTTCCCTGCTACTGATGTCAGGCTAACTGGTCTGTAGTTCCCTGTTTTCTCTCTCCCTCCTTTCTTAAATAGTGTGGTAACATTTGCTACCTTCCAATCCATGGGAACTGTTCCAGAATCTATGGAATTTTGGAAAATGACAACCAATGCACCATTATCTCAAAAGCCACCTCTTTCAAAATCCTAGGATGTAGGTCATCAGATCCAGGGGGATATATCAGCTGTTAGTCCCATTAATTTCTCCAGTACTATTTTTTTTACTAATACTAATTTCTTTCAGTTCCTCATTCTTGCTAGACCCTTGGTTCTCCACTATTTCTGGGAAGTTTTTTTGCATCGTCTTCTGTGAAGACAGACACACAGTATTTGTTTAATTTCTCTGCTATTTCGTTATTCCCCATTATAACTTCTCCTGTCTCAGCCTGTAAGGGACCCACGTTTACTTTCACTAATATTTTCCTTTTTGCCCCACCTGTGACATACCTATAGAAGCTTTTTACAGTCTGTTTTACTGTCTATTGCTAGTTTACTCTCATTCTATTTTCCCTTTCTTTATCATCAATTTCTTGGTCCTCCTGTGCTGAATTCTAAAATCCTCAGGCTTACTACTCTTTTTGGCAACTTTATAAGCCTCTTCCTGTGATCTAATACTATCTATAACTTCTCGTTAATCACGGTTGGACCACTTTTCCTGTGGGGTTTTTGTGCCCTGAAGGAATGTATATTTGTTGTAAATTATGTATTAATTCTTTAAATGCTAGCCATTGCTTGTCTACCATCATACCTTTTAATGTAGTTTCCCAATCTACCATGGCCAACTCGCTCCTCATACCTACGTAGTTTGCTTTGTTTAGATTTAAGGCCTTAGTTTTGAATTTAATTAGATCACTTTCATACTCAATATAAAAATTCTATCATATCATGTTCGCTCTTCCCTAAAGGCCCCTTTACTACAAGGTTATTAATTAACCCTTTCTCATTGCACAATACTAGATCTAAAATAGCCTGTTCCCTAGTTTGTTCCTGAACATACTGATCTAGAAAACTATCTTGCATACATTCCGTGAATTTGTCCTCCACACTATTACTGCAAATTTGGTTTGCCCAGTCTATGTGTAGATTAAATCCCCCATGATTACTGTATTACCCTTGTTACATGCACCTCTAATTTCCTCATTTATACTCTGCCCTACATTATAACTACTGTTTGGGGGCCTATAAACTCCCACCAATGTTTTCTGCCCCTTGCTGTTTCTTATCTACTTCTTGATTTTGGGAGCTAAGATCCTTTCTCTCTGCTGTCTTTATCCCATCCTTCATTAATAGGGCTACCCCTCCTCCTTTTCCATTTTACCTATCTCTTCTAAAAGTTATGTATCCTGGAATATTTATTTCCCAACCATTGCCACTTTGCAACCACGTCTCCATTATGGCTATTAGATCAAACCTGTTAATTTCTATCTGCACTATTAATTCATCTTTTTTTTTGCAAATGCTTCGCACAGATATAGTGCCTTTAGCTTTTACTTATTTGTATTTTTACCTGATGTCACCTTAGTCACTGATGCCTTATTACCTTTATTACTCTCTCCATCCCTGACCCACTCTGCTTATCTTTACCCCAAACTCTGCTCTGCTATAGAGCCTTGATATTTCTCTTGCTGCTTTTACATTTACTCTTTCCTGAATCCTCCCACCTCCCCCCCTTCATTAGTTTAAAACCCTGGCACCAGGTATGCAACACAACCTTCGGAACTCTTGGTCGCGGCTGCAGAGAACAGTATCTATCCCCCTGACTATACTGTCCTCTAACACAACTACATTCCCTTTCACACACCCCCACTTGAATGGCCCCCTGCACCATGGTGCCATGGTCAGCTTGCTCATCCACACAGGCAGCAAGAACCTCATACCTGTTGGACAAGGGCAAAGGCTGAAGCTCCTTCAGCACTGCACCTGGGGTCCCCTTACCTGTCTGATTTGCAGTCACACCCTCCTGTCCCTGACCACTAACCAGACCTGTACCACTACCTAACCTAAGGGGTGTGACTGCCTCCTGGATCAAAGTGTCCAGGTAACTCCATCCCTGATGCCCCGCAATGGCTGAACCTCAGACTCCAGCTCAAAAATTCTGAGCTGAAGTTCCTCAAGATACAGGCACTTACTGCAAACGTGGTTGTCCGGGATCACAATGCTCTCCACAAACTCCCACATGCTGCACACCACCTGCACTGCCTTTCCTATATGACCTTGTTTTATTTAATTAAATTTTGAGGATGTAACTAGCAGGGTGGATAAGGGGGAACCAGTGGATGTAGTATATTTGGATTTCCAAAAGGCATTCGATAAGGTGCCACATAAAAGGTTGTTATGCAAGATAAGGGCAAATGGGGTTGGGGGGAAATGTATTGGCATGGATAGAGGATTGGTTAACGGACAGAAAACAGAGTAGGGATAAACGGGTCATTTTCAAGTTGATAGGCTGTAGTGGGGTGCTGCAAGGATCAGTGGTTGAGCCTCCACTATTTACAATCTATATTAATGACTTAGATGAAGGGACTGAGTGTAATGTATCCAAGTTTGCTGATGATACAAAGCTAGGTGGGAAAGTAAGCTGTGAGGAGAACATAAAGAGCCTCCAAAGGGATACAGACAGGCTATGCAAGTGGGCAATAAGGGGGCAGATGGAGTATAATGTGGGGAAATGTGAGGTTATTCACTTTGGTAGGAGAAATAGAAAAACAGAATATTTTTTAAATGGCGAGAAACTATTAAATGTTGGTGTTCAGAGGGATTTATGTGTCCAAGAGCTAGCATGCAGGTATAGCAAGCAATTATAAAGGCAAATGGCATGTTGGCCTTTATTACAAGGGGGTTGGAGTACAAGAGTAAGGAAGTCTTGCTACAATTGTACAGGGCTTTGGTGAGACCACACCTGGAGTACTGTGCACAGTTTTGGTCTCCTTATGTGAGGAAGGATATACTTGCCTTAGAGGCGGTGCAATGAAAGTTCACGAGATTGATTCCTGGGATGAGAGGGTTATCCTAGGAGGAGAGTTTGAGTTGATTAGGCCTATACTCTCTGGAGTTTAGAAGAATGAGAGGTGATCTTATTGAAACATATAAAATACTGAAGGAGATCGACAGGGTAGATGCTGAGAGGTTGTTTCCCCTGGCTGGAGAGTCTGCAACTAGGGGGCATAGTCTCAGGATGAGGGGTCAGCCTTTTAAGATTGAGAGGAGGAGGAATTTCTTCACTCAGAGGGTTGTGAAACTTTGGAATCCTCTACCCCAAAGGGCAGTGGCAGCTCAGTTGTTGAGTATATTCATGGCTGAGGGAGATAGATTTTTGGATTCTAAGGGATATGGGGATCGGGCGGGAAAGTGGAGTTGAGGTTAAAGATCAGCCATGATCTTACTGAATGGCGGAGCAGGCTCGAGGGGCTATATGGCCTACTCCTGCTCCTAATTCTTATGTTCTACTTCTTCTCTCCCCAGTGGCCCAGATTTCCTGGCCAATTTCACCTTCCAGCACCCCTGAGAAGCATTTCCATCATGAGTTGTGTGTAACAAAATTAGAAACCTATTATTTTTAAAGAGTTTATAATTTTGTTGCATATAGTAGCAATGTTCTCATTCTCCTTCCATCCACATTTAACTACCTTATAATGGCTTTGCAATAAAATATTTGACGGATTACTTAGGTTTTCAGCTTATTAACTGCTGTTCATGTGAAAAATTGAGAAATGAACAGAAGATAATTATACAAAAAGAAAATACTGCAGATGCTGGAAATCTGAAATAAATACAGAAAATGCTGGAGAAACTCAGCAGGTCAGGCAGCATCTGAAGAGAGAAACAGAGTTAACGTTTCAGGTTGATGACCTGAAGATAATTATAATTGGGGAAAGCCTCTCTTAATTTGTCCATCCAGAAGGACCCTAAAATCATCCCATTTTAGCATCCAATTGTTTCTCAAATGATTCTAGGGTTTTCAGCTCCACTATCCTATCTGAAAGCCCAATTTGTGTGTGAAGAACTTCCTGATATAAGTCTTCAAATTTACCTTTTATTAGTTTGAACCGGTGTCCTTTGTCCTGCTCTTGCAAGTTAATTTAAAGTACTATATCGGATTTATCTTTTCCATTTCTTTATCTATCTTATGTACCTTATAAGATCATCTCTCACAAGCCTCCTGTCCAGGCTGCAGAGCCCATATTTCTCCAATCTTTCCTCATAACTCAGTCCTCTGACACTGGGGAATAGTCTCTTCTCTGCACTGACTTCAGTGCCTGAATGTCTCTCAGCAACCAGAACTGTACAGAGTACCCAAGGAGCAATCTGACCACGGCATTCTACAGTTTAATCACATCCTCTGACTTGTATTCTTTGGTTTTGACTATGTATGTCAGTATTCTATTGGCTTTATTGGTTGCTGCTCTGCATTAGTTGGACATGTTTAGCGTAGAGCAGAGGATCCCAAGCTGGACGGCATGTGAGAGCGGGGTGGGTGTATGATAAGAATATCTGGGGGACAGGAGGAGGTCAGGCTAGCCGAGGAGAGCAACCTTGCATAATCAGAGGAGATGCATGAAAAGTCTGAATTTCTTGAAAGTTTAAACAACAAAAAGTTTCAATTTGGTTTTTGTTCAATTCATCCACTTATCTCAGATCAAAGAGGACTTTTTATTTTTCTGTTTTGTCCCACCGAGAACTATTGGTGAGGAGTTGTACCTCATTGTGTCAAGATTTGCACAGATGGAACAAAAGCCATGACTGGATGCAGTAAGGGACTTGATGTTCGGGTGTAAGCTGTTGCACCACACTGTGTATGGCACTAGTTGTATACATAGGGAGTCAATAGCCACAAAAGTGATGCCAAAAGAGCTGTCAGATGGTACTGACTGCTGCTGTCAAGGTTGTGAACCACCTGAAAGCTCAACCACTGAACATGTCTCATCTTAGTGTTAAGTGAAGAGATAGGATCATTGTACCAGCAACTTCTGCTTCATACAGATGTTTGATGGATGGCTCGTAGTAAAGTTTTGGCAAGAATCTGTGAACGCTGAGGAGTGCCGTATGTTTTTGATCGACGCTGAATCACCACTTCGCTATCAATTTCTTGGCCAACGCATGCAGGTTTTATTGGTCTAGTTTCCCAACATACTTGACAGGCTCAATGAACTTGATCTTTCTTTGCAAATTAAGAACTGTTAACATTTTCATCATACATCTTTTGCTATGGAGCGACTATGTGGTGTAAGACAATGTAACTATACTCCCTACTTTGTTTTTTATCATCATGGACTACGAAGTGTCGGTCCTAAAAGTTAAAGATATTATTCTGGAACATTTGTCTCAGCTTTGCACAAAATTCAGTGAATATTATCCTGAAAGAGAGGCAAATTAATTTTGTCTGGTTTCAAAATCTGTTTTCAGAGGACTTTGTAGGAAAGGTCAAGATTGCAGTGAGGCTAAAAGAGAATTTGATCAACGTTGCTGGTGACTCTGCTTTGAAAGATAATTTGAGAGTCATACCTCTTGATCAGTTCTCATTCTCAATTCGTAAAGAGTTACCCAAATTGTCCCAGAATTGTTAAAGTACTTGTTCATTTTGCCTCAGTGTACCTCTGGGATGTGGGATTTTCTACACTTGTTATTGTTGTAAATAAGTATAGAAGCTACGTGAATGTAGAGACTGATTGTTGATTGAATTTGGAGAATATCAATCGAGATTCCACTAATTGTGTGCTAGCAGCAAACAAGTTCATCATATTCAGAGATAACGGTGAGTCATCAAGTGTTCTTATGTTCAGATTTATTCAGTAGTATGGTACTGGTACTGTTTTATTTATGTTGCTTTCTGTCTTAAACAATATGTTATGTAAGCCAAGAAAATAAAATCCTCATGGGGTATGAATTTCCAAAGAGGGGCTCAGCAAAAAGAAGTTTTGTAACCTCTGGCGTAGAGCTTCCTAAAACTTCAAGATCTCCTTCAACTTCTTCCTTAGCGGTTATGCCATTCATGGGCATGCACATGTCACTCTTAATGTTAATGTTATTTGTACTGGACTCATGGGAGCTTGCAAGATCACATTTCGTTGTTCATGTACTTGTACATTGTACAATGACAATAAAGTTGAATTATTATTACTTTACAATTGTATTAAATCTCATCTGCCATTGTTCTGCCTATTTACATACTTTGTCCAGCTCATTCTGCAGTTGCTGAGCTTTCTCCTGCAATTCCAATGCCCCTCATTGGTTGGAATGACATGCAGATTTGACTAATGGGCATTGAGTTTCTGAATTTAAGTCATTGATGTAAATTAGAAAAAAAGAGTAGGGTGTCCAAACACTATCATTGGGACACCCCACTCAGAACATTCCCCTACCCCAACATACAGTAACAAGTGCTCAATGGCCCGGAATTTGCAGTCAGCGGCGAAGCAAAGGCATTCGTCACTGGCCCCAAAGAAAGCTGCCCATAGAGATTGAGAAGTTTGCCTTTTGACGCGCAAGTGATTTCAGTGCAGTATAGTGAGAATTCCCCAACGCGATCTGCTGTGATGTCAACAAGCAGTCTAAGCAGCCAATCACATTGCAGAATTCAAACAGGGAACCAGGAAATGAGAACCTGCTTTTATCCCAACTTTTTAGAAATATTACAGACAGCAAAACAAAGATTGGAGCTATGGTAAAACCTGAAATATATTCAAGTTTTTTAAAAATTGTAATTTTTATCATAATGGAGAAATTTGACACTCCACAAAATTAAAATTAGTTTTTCAGGGCCAGAACATTTGTTTAGCAGTCAATACACTGTTAAAACCCCAGTTACACCTTATCCAACATGATCCAATATTTAATGGGGTATTTAATGGCGATATTACCACGAAAAAGCCCAAGTTTTCATCAGTTTCACTGATTGCTGGTAATGGGGGGTGACGGGTGGCAACAGTGCAGCCAGTGTCGGAGCAGTGAATGACTGACCGCAACTTCAGGATTTCCGTGTTTAGATGTGCATGCGCTGCAGCCTGAAGTTGTGGTCAGTTTCAAAGGGGTAATAACGACGAACGCTGTTATTACCACCACAAATTCCGGCCCATTGTTTTCTACCCTTTAGTCAGTTTCTTATTCATTCCCAAGATTTAGCTCAAATCCCTTCATCTGTGGCAGCACTCATGGACAATCTTATTTCCACATCTGAAGATGCGGCCCAGAGTGCTCTTCTATGCTGCTGGCTGGAAGAAAAGCAGCTTAATTGAACCCCACTCCAGTTATCTCAATGATATTAGGACCAGGATCCTGGTGCCACTAAATCATACAGAACAGACCTAATGGCTTCACTTGTATTCTAAAAGCCCTAGATAGTTGGTTAGCACCCTTCTATTCCCAGCAGGCCCCACAAGATTCATGTACGCAGGGTCCAGAGCCAAGGTCTGACATCTTCGGAGCCTCTGCTCAACAATATCAGGCTCCACTTCCAGAAGCGCTTCCTCTGGCATCACCATGTATTACCTCTACATCTGCACTCTCTTTCTTCACCTTAAATTGAGTCTATCTGGACTGTGGAGGGGGAAAGGAAAGGAAAGAAAAATGTTGCCAGAGGTAAACGGGTTTGGAATGACTCAATCGTCATCCTTCTCTACTGCTTCCTGCCTTGCAGCTTCTGGAAAGAAAGAGGAACAGAGGTGAATAAAAGGTTTTAGGTCACTGTAGGAAATTTACAGCAGCACATTTAGGAGGATCAGTGGAACATGCCAGATAGCTATAGCTTCTTCCTTTGCAGAGCAAATATATGTAGATTGTCACTAATCAACTTTGCTTACAGGGCCTCCCTCTTCTTCATAATCCATTGTATGGGCAGAGTGTGAACCCAGGGTTGACCGAGCCTGATGGGTGGGGAGCCTCCCCTTATAGCCTCCTATACCCTTGCATTAAGGGCAGTTTTCCTACAGTAAGAATGCACAGTGTGAACTGGCTGGAAAGGGCTCCAAATCTTAACCCTTGCATGTTGTGAGCATTAAAAGAATGGAGGGGTATGATAGCAACTGAAAGGAATCAAGGATATGATGATAGGTGCAGAATGTAACTGAAGGTGAATTGTAGGATTACATGCGAGACAGAAACAATACAGACCAAAATGTGCACTTTTAAACTTCATAGGGCAGCAACTAAACACTATTGGCAGGGAGTCATGTCTTGTTGGGGTATTTCACAAAACAGTAATAGCATTTCGCTGGTGAGACACTTACTTTTGCAGTCGTTGTAAAATCATTGAACTTTTTCCTACATTGGAAGTGTCTCCTGGGGGTAATTGGGGTGTTACTTACAACCACCTCCTTCCATATGATATAGATGAACTGATGACACATGAATGTGGATTTTTCCCCACCCATGCCAAGAGGACACCCCTTCTTTAATTAATCTCATTTTATAGTACCTCCACTTTGTGCTCTGACAAATTTGCAGCCCATTGGTTCAGTGTGAAGGTGTCATAGCTTCTGTCTTCCAATCGAGCTTGCCCCTTTGCACAGCTGCAACGTTTTAGGTCTGCAGTTGCGTCCTTACATCGATATCCCCTCCGAGTTTTCCAGGCCCCCACCAGCACAACTATCGAATTATTTGTGGGACCCATTGTCCTTGTCCTGCTTGGCAATATGTAAAAAAGGTGACTGGTCGGGGGTGTTCTGTTGAGGTTAGGGTCAGGGACAGTTACTGCCCAGAAGTCTCACCTTGCCACACTTCTGACAGTGGTGTAGGGCATAGGAATTTGGAATCCTTTATTTCACAAAGTAGCACTGTTAACATTATTTACCCATTGAAACACATTTTTTAGCTTGATACATTATACACATTCTACTATTTATGGTCCCCTTTTTATCTTAACTCATTACTGAACATAAAAAGCATGTTACAAAATTAAGTAGTTATTCTTTGTATTAATCCATGTGATAAATCTTCTCACAGGTTTAATACTGCGGCCTAAATTGCCTCTTAAGAAATTGGTGCAGGAGTAGGCCATTTGGCCCTTCAAGCCTGCTCCACCATTCAATAAGAACATGGCCGATCTTCTAACTCAACTCCACCTTCCCACACTATCCCCATATCCCTTGATTCTATGAATTTCAACAAAAAAAATCAATCTCTGTCTTGAATATACTCAATGACTAAGCAACCACAGCCCTCTGGGGTAGAGAATTCCAAAGATTCACAACCCTTTAAGTGAAGACATTTCTCATCTCAGTCCTAAATGGCTGACCCCTTATTCTGAGACTGTGACCCCCTAGTTCTAGACTCACCAGCCTGGGGAAACATCCTCCCAGCATCTACCCTGTCAAACCCTCTGGTAACCTCTTGTACAGATCATGAGGTTACATTATACAGATCCTTATTAATTTTTGTATACCTTAGCCCTGCTTTGTCACTCCAATCTTTAACATAAAAAAGGCTCGTCATCAACACCAGATGCTGCCAACGGCACAGATTCAATTTCTGAGTCAGATTCACAGTCACGCCAAGTTCCATCACAGCAGTTTTCTGACTCCCCTTCAAATATATTTAGCTCCACTTGAGCACAAAAAACTCTGATTTGTATGTCAGATATTATGGGGCCAATTTTAACTTCTATTACCTGGTGTTAACGGGGCAATAATGGCCTCAAAAATGGCGTCGGTAGCCTTACTGCCCCATTAACATGGACGAAGAGACCGGCAACATTTTCAAAGTGGCCTACTGCTGGCGGTCCAAGTGCCTGGCTCTCAGGTGGTGGATCCCTTTTAATATGCAAATTGGAGTCTTAGAACCCTAAATACTATTTTAGAACGGAACTAGTCAGAGTTTCGTGCACACTCTGACCAGTTCCATGGGCGATGGAGCCAAGAGGCCAGCCAAGGTAAATTTGGATTTATTTTTGAGAGACCCAGATTAGCAGGATTGCTCCTCCACGCCCTACATGAATAATCTGGGTCGCTGTCACCTGGGGCCCCATCCTCTGTGATGATGAGCCCCTCACCCACACGGTTACCTTGTTGCCAGCCACGGCAAACAATACTGGAATGCCTCAATTCAGCAAGCTACATCAGGATGCCCATTTGGCACTTCGCAGATTGCCAGCCTGATGTTAATGAGGCCAATGCTTCAAAATTGTGGTCGTCTTTTTACCACGGGTATGAGCGATCGCCAGCACACTCCACCAGTTGATTGTCCAAAAGTCAAAACCAATTTTAACCTGAATTAAAGCAGTGGCAGCGGTGAGAGGATAAAGAGCGAGTCGAGAGCAGACCTGAATTAAAGCAGCGGCGAGAGGATAAAGAGCGGACCTGAATTAAAAGGAGCAGCAGCGCGAGGCTCCGATTCAAAAACAACAAAGAGTGACATCACAAGAGAGCAGGTAGGTGATTGGTTGGTGAGTATTACAGCTTTGTTGCTCTCTAAGTTAGGGAAGGGTTTAAATTAAGAGCTGAGAAACTGTAACTTGCTAATACTTATTAAATTAATAACAAACAAAATAAAATAATCAAACAATAAACCTAAAATATCGATTGAATAAAATCTTTAACTAATTAATAAATAAATAAATCAAACAAGGTTAGAGATGGCAGGGCAGGTGGTGTGTCGTAACTGCAGCATGTGGGTCTGTGGAGAGCATCGCAATCCCGAGCTACCACATCTGCAGTAAGTGTCTGCAACTTGAGGAACTTCGGCTCAGAATTGTTGAGCTGGAGTACGAGCTGCAGACATTGTGATGCATCAGGGAGGGGGAGAGTTACCTAGACACTTTGTTCCAGGTGGCAGTCACACCCTTTAGGTTAAGTAGTGCTTTAGAGTTCGTCAGTGGTCAGGGACAGGAGGGTGTGACTGTGAGTCAGGAAGGTATGGGGACCCAGGATGTAGTGATGGAGGAGCCTCAGCCCTGGACCTTGTCCAACAGGTACGAGGTACTTTTTATCTGTATGGATGAGGAAAAGGACTGCAGGGAGGATGGGCAAACTGACCATGGCACTGTGGTATTGGGGGCCATCCAAGTGGGGGGAGAAGTAAGGAATGCAGTAGTAGTAGGGGACAGTATAGTCAGGGATACAGTTCTCTGCAGGCGCGAAATAGAGTCCTGAAGGTTATGTTGCCTGTCCAGTGCCAGGGTTAAGGAGCCATGGTGTGGAGATGCCAGAGTTGGACTGGGGTGGACAAATGTAAGAAGTCACACAACACCAGGTTATAGTCCAACAGCTTTATTTGAAATCACAAGCTTTCGGAGCGCTGCTCCTTCGTCAGGTGAAGTGGAGAAATGCATAAAGACACAGCTTATAGTCAGAGAATAATGTCAGATGCTTACAGGTAATCTTTCTAACTGCCATTTATCACACCTCGGCAGAGAGATAATCACAGCAATCAAAGGTGTGAATGGTGTCCAAAAAGGTCAGTCAGGAAAACATTACATCAAAGAACAATGAGGTGGGGTCACAAGGGGTCAAGTATTGCAGATGCTGGGGTCTGTATGAAAAACAAAAACAGACAAAAAACATTTTTTTTGCTGGAAATCACAGCAGGTCCAGCCGCATCTGTGTAGAGAGAACAAGCCAATGTCAACTCGAGTCTGGATGACCCTGCGTCAGGTGGGGTTACATGTAGCGTGACATGAACCCAAGATCTCGGTTGAGGCCGTCCTCATGGGTGCGGAACTTGGCTATCAGTTTCTGCTCGACGATTTTGCGTTGTCGTGTGTCTCGAAGGCCGCCTTGGAGAATGCTTACCCAAAGATTGGAGGCTGAATGTCCTTGACTGCTGAAGTGTTCCCCGACTGGGAGGGAACACTCCTGCCTGGTGATTGTTGCGCACAAGGATATCTCCTTGTGGCTGGAGAAGAACTTGGAGTGGGAGGATCCAGTTGTCGTGGTCCATGTAGGAACCAACGACATAGGTAGAACTAAGAATGAGGTTCTGCTGAGGGAGTTTGAGGAGTTCGGGTCTAACTTAATAAGCAGAACCACAAGGGTAATGATCTCTGGATTACTACCCGAGCCATACGAAAATTGGCATAGGGTCAAGCAAATCAGTGAGTTAAATGCATGGCTCAAAGAGCGGTGTGGGAAAATGGGGTTTCAATTCATGGGGCACTGGCACCAGTACTGGGGAAAGAGGGAGCTGTTCGTTGAGATGGCCTCCACTTAAACCGGGCTGGGACCAGCATCCTGACGAATCGAATAACTAGGGCTGTAGATGGGGCTTTAAACTAAAAAAAAAAGGTTTGGGGGGGGGGGGGGGGGTGGAAGGATCAGGTGAGGGGAAATTTAGAAATCTAAAGAGAAAGGTCAAGGCAATAGAGTAGTGTAGCGATTTGGGTAAAAATAAGCAGAGTGTGACAGGAAGGGACAGAGAGTTTAATGGTAGCAGTGCAGCAGAGAATAAGGTCAAAGCAGGGGATAATGGTAAAAAAATTTAAATTAAAGGCTCTTTATCTGAATGCACAAAGCATTTGTAACAAGATAGATAAACTAGTGGCACAAATAGTGATAAATGGGTTTGATCTAATAGCCATCACAGAGACATGGTTGTAAGGTGGCCAAGGTTTGGAACTAAATGTTCCAGGGTACTTGACGTTTCGAAAAGACAGGCAGAATGGAAAAGGAGGGGGAGTAGCCCTGATAATAAAGGATGACATAAGGACAGTAGCGAGAAAGGATCTCGGCTCGGAAGATCAGGAATTAGAATCAGTATGTGTGGAGATAAGAAATAACAAGGGGCAGAAAGCCACTAACGGTAGCTATATTGTTGGCTAGAATATTAATCAAGAAATAGTAGGAGCTTGCAACAAAGATAATGCAATAATCTTGGGGGACTTTAATCTTCAAACAGACTGGACAAATCAAATTGGCAAAGGTAGTCTGGAGGATGAGTTCATGGAATACATTCGGGACAGTTTCCTGGAACAATGGCCCAGAAATTCGGGTTGGAGGCTTCCTGCGGGTGCAAGCCTCCGACCTGCACTTACCTTGCGCGCCGGCCGTTGAGCTGTGGGCCCCCGTGGAATTGCAATCCTGGGCCTCCTCCAATTGCCGGCGCACAGTGCTTGCGTATCCCAGGGGCGCAGTTAGTTCGATGCGTCCCCTGGGATCACGTGGGCCATGGAGAGCCAATGGTAGCAGGGAATGCTTCATTCATAAAAGTTTGACAGGAAGACCTGTCAAACCTATAAATACTATAAGCCCCAAAACATCACAATCTTCAAATAAATTTTAAAAAACACATTTTTAAAATTAACTATAAATTACATGAAATAACTTTTAAACAATAATTTATCTTTTTGAAAAAAATTACATTTTCTAACAGGGCTAAAAATAAACTTACCTTTCTTTAAAGTATTTAAAAATAATAAACTTGTGGAAAAAATGTTTTAATTTTAATTAATTCACCTCTTACCTTGTTAAAAGCAGGCCTTGCAACTGCTTTTTACATGTCTAACTTCTGGAGACTTACCCTCCCAGGAAAACCTGCAAAAAAAACGTAAGTTCGATGCTCACGCGCAGCCTCTCCTGCATACTTGTTCGACTTCTGAATCCCTTCTTTCAGGAGAACGGAAGTGCCGGTTTCCCGCGCATGTGCAGTGCATGCACAAAACCAGCACTTCCATTGGGCTTACGAGCGAGTACCCCATGCGTACTCACCCGTGGAGACCCGAATTTCTGGGCCAATATGTCATGGAACCAACTAGTGAACAGACTATTTTAGATTTTGTATTGTGTAAGGAGTCAGGGTTAATTAGCAATTTCATAGTAAAGGATCCTCTGGGGCAGAGTGATCATAATATGATAGGCAAGTCACTCTCAAAATTAATGTGAAATTCTAAGTCCGAAACTAGAGTCTTAACTTAAATAAAGCCAATTACATAGGTAGAGGGGCGAGTTGGCTAAGGTAGATTGGAAAAATAGATTAAAAAGGTATGGCAGTTGATAAGCAATGGCTAGCATGTAAAGAAATATTTCTCAATAATCCTCTAATTCTCAGCAAAAATACATTCCATTAAGAAACAAAAACTCCACGGGAAAAGTGATCTAACCGTGGTTAACTAAAGAAGTTATGGGTAGCATTAGGTTGAAAGAAGAAGCTTATAATGTTGCACAGAATATTAGTAAGCCTGAGGATTGGGAGAGTTTCAGAAACCAGCAATGGTTGAGCAAAAAATTGATAAAAAGGGAAAAAATAGAATACGAGAGAAAACTAGCAAAAAATATAAAAGCAGATTGTAAGAGTTTCTACAAGTATGTAATAAGGAAAAGAGTAGCAAAAGTAAACATTGGTCCCTTAGAGGCTGAGACAGGAGAAATTATTATTATGGGGAATAAGGAAATGGCAGAAACGTTAAACAAATATTTTGTATCTGTCTTCATAGTAGAAGACATAAAAAGCATACCAAAAGTGGTAGGGAACCAAGGGTCGAATGAGGGTGAAGAACTTAACGTAATTAATATAAGTAGAGAAAAAGTACTAGAGAAAATAATGGGACTAAAAGCCGACAAATCCCCTGGACTTGACAGCCTACATCCTAGGGTTCTAAAAGAGGTGGCTGAAGAGATAGTGGATGCAATAGTTTTGATCTTCCAAAATTACCTAGATTATGGAATGGTGCCAGCGGATTGGAAGATCGCAAATGTAACACCGCTATTCAAGAAAGGAGGGAAGAGAAAAAAAAAAACAGGGAAATGGCAGTTAACCTGACATCAGTCATCGGGAAAATGCTGGAATCCATTGTTAAGGAAGTGGTATCAAATCACTTAGAAAATCATAACATGATTAGGCAGAGTCAACATGGTTTTATGAAAGGAAAATAGTGTTTGACAAATGTATTAGTTTTTTGAAGATGTAACTAGCAGGGTAGATAAAGGGGAACCAGTGGATGTAGTATATTTGGATTTCCAAGGCATTCGATAAAGGTGCCACATAAAAAGGTTATTACACAAGAGTAGGGCTCATGGGGTTGAGGGTAATATAGTAGCATGGACAGAGGATTGGTTAATGGACAGAAAACAGAGAGTAGGGATAAACAGATCTTTTTCAGGTTGGCAGGCTGTAACTAGTGGGGTGCCGCAAGGATCAGTGTTGGGGCCTCAGCTATTTACAATCTATATTAATGGCCTAGACCAAGTGTAATGTATGCTGATGATACAAAGCTGGGTGGGACAGTAAGCTGTGAGGAGAACACACAGAATCTGCAAAGGGATATAGATAGACTAAGTGAGTGGGCAGTAAGGTGGCAGATGGAGTATAATGATGTGAAATGTGAGGTTATTCACTTTGGTAACAAGAATAGAAAAACAGAATATTTTTAAATGGTGAGAGTCTTTCAAATATTGGTGTTCAGAGAGATTTGGGTGTCCTCGTGCAAGAAACTCAGAGCTAGCATGCAGGTACAGCAAGCAATAAGGAAGGCAAATGGCATGTTGGCTTTTATTGCAAGGGGGTGGGAGTATAAGAGTAAGGAAGTTTTGCTACAATTGTACAGAGCCTTGGTGAGACTACACCTGGAGTACTGTGCACAGTTTTGGTCTCCTTATCGAAGGAAGGCTATACTTGCCTTGAAGGCGGTACAACAAAGGTTCACTAGATTGATTCCTGGGATGAGAGGGCTGTCCTACAAATGAGGGATTGTTTAGAATGGGCCTATACTCCCTGGAGTTTAGAAGAATGAGAGGTGATCTCATTGAAACATACAAGATTCTAAAGGGGATTGACAGGGTAGATGCAGAGAGGTTGTTTCCCCTAGCTGGAGTGTCTAGAACTAGGGGGTATAGTCTCAGGATAAGGGGTAGGCCATTTAAGACCGAGATGAGGAGGAATTTCTTCACTCAGAGGGTTGTGAATCTTTGGAATTCTCTGCCCCAGAGGGATGTGAATGCTGAGTCTTTGAGTATATTCAAGGCTGAGATAGATAGATTTTTGGACTCATAGAAACATAGAAGATAGGAGCAGGAGTAGGCCATTTGGCCCCTCGAGCCTGCACCACCATTTAATATCATAGCTGATCATCCAAATTCAGTGCCCTGTCCCTGCTTTCTCCCCATATCCCTTGATCCCTTTAGCTTTAAGAAATATATCTAACTCCTTCTTGAATATATTTAATGAATTGGCCTCAACTGCCTTCTGTGGTAGAGAATTCCACAGGTTCATCACTCTCTGGGTGAAGAAATTCCTCCTCATCTCAGTCCTAAATGGCTTACCCCTTATCTTTAGAAATCGGATGCCTTGTTCTGGACTCCCCCGCCATCGGGAACATCCTTCTTGCATCTAGTCTATCTAGTCCGGTTAGAATTTTATGTTTCAGTGAGATCCCCTCTCATTCTTCTCAACTCTAGCGAATACAAGCCCAATCGACCCAATCTCTCCTCATACGTCATTCCTGCCATCCCAGGTATCAGTCTGGTGAATCTTCGCTGCACTCTCTCCATGGCAAGAACATCCTTCCTCAGATAAGGCGACCAAAACTGCACACAATACTCAAGGTGTGGTCTCACCAAGGTCCTGTGCAACTGCAGCAAGACATCCTTGCTCCTGTACTCGAATCCTCTCGCTACAAAGGCCGACATACCATTTGCCTTTTTAACCGCCTGCTGCACCTGCATGCTTATCTTCAGCGACTGGTGCACAAGGACACCCAGGTCTCATTGCACTTCCCCTTCTCCCAATCTATTGCCGTTCAGATAATAACCTGTCTTCCTGTTTTTGCCACCAAAGTGGATAACCTCGCATTTATCCACATTATACTGCATCTGCCATGCATCTGCCCAACCTGTCCAAATCATACTGGAGTTTCTCTGCATCCTCCTCACAGCACACACGCTCAGCCAGCTTAGTGTCATCTTCAAACTTGGAGATATTACATCTAGTTCCCTTGTGTAGATCATTAATATATATTGTGAATAGCTGGGGTCCTAGCACCGATCCCTGCGGTACCCCACTAGTCACTGCCTGCCACTTGGAAAAAGACCCGTTTATTCCAACTCTTTGCTTCCTGTCTGCCAACCAGTTCTCTATCCAAGTCAGTACCTGACCCCCAATCCCATGTGCTTTAACTTTGCACACTTATCTCTTATGTGGGACCTTATCGAAAGCCTTCTGAAAGTCCAAATACACCATATCCACTGGTTCTCCTTTATCTATTCTACCAGTTACATCCTCAAAAAATTCCAGTAGATTAGTCGAGCACGATTTACCTTTTGTAAATCCTTGTTGACTTTGTCCGATCCTGTCACTGTTTTCCAAGTGCTCTGCTATTACAACTTTTATAATGGACTCTAGCATTTTCCCCACTACCGATGTCAGGCTTACCGGTCTATAATTCCCCGTTTTCTCTCTACCACCTTTTTTAAAATAGTGGGGTTACATTAGCTATCCTCCAATCCATGGGAACTGTTCCAAAATTCTGTAGACTCTGGAAGATGACCAGCAATGCATCTACTATTTCGAGGGCCACTTCCTTAAGTACCCTAGGATGTAGATTATCAGGCCCTGGGGATTTATCGGCCTTCAATCCCGTCAATTTCCCCAACACCATTTCCCTACAAATACTGATTTCTTTCAGTTCCTCCCTCTCATTAGACCCTATGTTCCCCAACATCTCTGGGAGGTTATTTGTGTCCTCCTTTGTGAAGACAGAATCAAAGTATGTATTTAATTGGTCAGCCATTTTTTTGTTCCCCATTATAAATTCCCCTGATTCTGACTGCAAGAGACCTACGCTTGACTTCACCATTCTTTTTCTCTTCACATATCTATAGAAGCTTTTACAGTCAGTTTTTATGTTCCCTGCAAGCTTACTCTCATACTCTATTTTCCCCCCTCCTAATTAATCCCTTTGTCCTCCTTTGCTGAATCCTAAACTGCTCCCAATCCTCAGGTTTGCTGCTTTTTCTGGCCAATTTATATGTCCTCTCCTTGGATCTTATTCTATCCCCAATTTCCCTTGTTAGCCATAGTTGCGCCATCTTTTTTGTTTTATTTTTATGGCAGACAGGGATGAACAAATTCTGCCATTGCCTATCCACCGTCAACCCTTTAAGTAACGTTCCCCAATCCATCCTAGCCAACTCGCGCCTCATACCATCGTAGTTTCCTTTATTTAAATTCAGGACCCTAGTCTGAGTCAACTACTTCACTCTCCATCTTAATGAAGAATTCTATCATATTATGATCGCTCCTCCCCAAGGGGCCCTCGCACAACAAATTTGCTAATCAATCCTTTCTCATTACATAGTACCCAGCCTAAGATGGCCTGATCGCTCGTTGGTTCCTCAACATATTGGTTCAGGAAACCATCCTGTATACACTCTAGGAATTCCTCCTCCACAGTATTGTTACTAATTTGGTTAGCCCACTCTATATGTAGATTAAAGTCACCCATGATAGCTGCTGTGCCCTTATTGCACACGTCTCTAATTTTCCATTTAGTGCCATCCCCAACCTCAGCATTACTGTTTGGGGGTCTGTATACAACTCCCACTAACGTTTTCTGCCCCTTGGTATTTCTCAGCTCTACCCATGCAGATTCCACATCATCAGAGCTAATATCCTTCCTTACTATTTTCTGTTAATCTCTTCTTTAACCAGCAATGCTACCCCACCTCCTTTTCCTTTTTGCCTGTCCTTCCTGAATCTAGAATACCCCTGGATGTTGAATTCCCAGCCTTGATCACCCTGGAGCCATGTCTCCGTAATCCCAATTAGATCATATCCGTTTACATCTATTTGCGCAGCTAATTCATCCACCTTATTACGAATGCTCCTCGCATTAAGACACAAAGACTCAAGGGGAATCAAGGGATATGGAGATCGGGCGGGAATGTGGAGTTGAGGCCAATGATCAGCCATGATCTTATTCAATGGCGGAGCAAACTCGAGGGAGCCATATGGCCTACTCTTATTTCTTATGTAATCTTATGTCTGGATCTGGCTCAAAGACTGGCTAGCCAAAGCCATGTGGCAGGCTCCCTCCTCATCTTCTACAATATACCCTCAAACCATCAAGCGATGAGTCAATCAAAAGTAAAGTACAAAGGGCTTGTCAAAATTCAGTTAGGCCAAGAGAGCAGGATTCAACAGGCACTTCTTCACATGTGGGCTGACATTCAATGGTCCCAACTTGCAGACTGTGAACAGGGCTGCATCTTTCCATTCATCCACAGCCCTTCTTTTTGATTCCAGCAAGTAATGTATACAGTAGTTTCATTAGAAGAGCAAATCCATCAATCAAGTAATTAAACAGCAGAGATCATGAGATCTTCGTGGGCAGCTTTCTTCGAGGTCAGCGGCGCTCGCCGTTGCTTTGCCAATGACTCTGGGGTGACTGACTATACCCAACAAGCCTCAGTGTATTGCAGGCCATAAACTTTGGGGGTGAATTTCCTCCGTGCTTCTCCTGCTCCGCCACTAACTTCACTGAAAATGCAGTGGAAACCCCTTTTATGCGTATAATTGGGGTTTCCGTCACATTTCTGCTGAAGTTACAGCGGTGAAGTGGGAGAAGCTCCAAGGAAACTCACCTCCTGTGTGTCTTCCTTTGTAGAGGGATATAATAAACTATGATGCGAGAGCTGTAGAACTTAATATTGTTCCCTCCCAACGCTGCTAAATCATCAGACTGGCAGGGTAGAAGATGTAGTAGTTGAAGTTCTGCCTATTGACTCCTGGAATTCTGTAGAGACTCTTACCTCCCTGGATATCTTCCATCAGTGAGTGGGCTTCTCCCCCATGTTTGGAGATCTCCTTCATTTCATTTAGGGCTTGTACAATGTTCTGTTAATCAGCAGGGAGGACTCTACAGTATGATAGCTTGAATAGTCTTTCATATAAATCTGGTATGTATCGCCTATGATCTCCACACAAATTGGCTTCTCATGGGAAAATATGACCCAGTATTTGACTATCAAGTCTGCAAGTTAACTTTTCTAAATATCATACACTTCATATGCAAATCAAATTAATATAATTCAAACTCAGTTCCTTCAGAATAGGATTCAGAACTTGAGTATTCCAGAATCATGCCTCCTACTGTTATAGGATATTTCAGAACTTGATACAGTCCTCTAATGCTGGGCATCTACATCTGCTTCCCTTTTCCAAGATCTCAATATTCTAGAATTTAGTACAGGTGATTTGTGTGCTGCAGTGTGAGATTACTGATAATTTGACAATTTTCACCAGGATCCACCCCACAATAGGAGCCATTACACCACCTGGAATAATACTTGTGTCATCATGTGGTTATTTCAACTACTGTATTACAGTGCTATCCATTCACAAAAACCATCTCATAAAATTTCCTATATTAAATGCTCTCTTAAGGGGAGCAACATGATTGCTTTCTTGAGCTTTACAGTTCTTAATCTCTGTGGGAGTTCTTTACCCCTCTATCTAATTTGGCTCGCCAGTAAAATAAGGAACTTCTTGGGCTTACCTTGTCCAACACTAACTTAGGAGATGCTTGTCGAACATCCTTGGTCCCCTTCAGTTGACCTAATAAACACTGACATTTTTTTACTCATTATCATGTCATACTGGTTTGCAACCACTAATACTGAACTAACATATTAATGCTAAGTAGCTCTAACTTTCCCCCACATCCCATTTGAACCAGTGTGCTTCACACCCGGTGGACACTTTCCCATACACTACAGAAGCTTTTGCCTTACTGACATGCACCAGAGGGATAGTTATAGTCACATAGTGACTAGTGGGGTACCGCAAGGATTGGTCCTAGGACCCCAGCTGTTCACAATATATATTAATGATCTGGACGAGGGAATTGGATGTAATATCTCCAAATTTGCAGACGACACAAAGCTGGGTGGGAGGGTATGCTGTGAGGAGGATGTCATGAAACTCCAGTACGATTTGGACAGGTTGGGTGATTGGGCAGAAACATGGCAAATGCACTATAATGTGGATAAATATGAGGTTATCCACTTTGGTGGCAAAAACAGGAAGGCAGATTATTATTTGAATGGTAATAGATGGGGAACTGCAAAGAGACCTGGGTGTTATTGTGCACCAGTCGCTGAAGGTAAGCATGCAGGTGCAGCAGGCGGTTAAGAAGGCAAATGGTATGTTGGCCTTCGTAGCAGGAGGGCTCGAGTACAGGAACAAGGATGTCTTGCTACAGTTGTACAGGGCTTTGGTGAGACCGCACCTTGAGTATTGTGTGCAGTTTTGGTCGCCTTATCTGAGGAAGGACGTTCTTGCCATGGAAGGAGTGCAGCGAAGATTCACCAGGCTGATACCTAGGATGGCAGGAATGACGTATGAGGAGAGATTGTGTCGATTGGGCTTATACTCACTGGAGTTTAGAAGATTGAGAGGGGATCTCATCGAAACCTATAAAATTTTGTCAGGCCTGGACAGACTAGATGCAGAAAGGATGTTTCTGATGGCCGGGGAGTCCAGAACCAGGGGTCATAGTCTAAGGATAAGGGGTAAGCCATTTAGGACTGAAATGAGGAGGAATTTCTTCACCCAGAGAGTGGTGAACCGGTGGAATTCTCTGCCACAGAGGGCGGTGGAGGCCAGTTCATTAAATATATTCAAGAGTGAGTTGGATATATTTCTTAAGGCTAAAGGGATCAAGGGATATGGGGAGAAGGCAGGGACAGGGTGATGTAAGAAAAAGGAGACTTACCATCAAGTAACTTTAAAGTAAGCTTTAAGTAACTTATAAACACACTATATACACAAGAGAGGTCTTTACCATGCCTCTGGTAGAAGCCTCTTACAATACTGAACAGACCAGTATTTATACCAGTCCAACAGGAAGTGACATATGACAGGAAGTGAGGTATGTACACAGTTCATAGTTCATAGTTCACAGGAAGTGATGACATAACTTCCCGGATGTTATCATTTTTATCACATTCTTCCCTCCTGCAGGATTAGGAGGCTGTGGTCTACCTTTTGGTCCGCAGCCGCCGAACAAGGAAGAGTCGCACCCGTTTGGATTCCTGTCGTAGAGGGTCGCTGGTCCGCTTACATGCGGTTGGCCATTGGTCAGAGTCTGTGTGGCCTGGATTGCCCTGTGAAGGGTCGGGGAGATCATGGCTTCGAGTACGAGCCCCAATAGGTTCAAAGTCGGACTGCCTCTGTTCAGAGGGAGGTGCAGAGCTGGTCTGTGGCGGATCAGTACTTTCATGCGCGGTACTGGGAGGGTCGCAACCTTGAGCACGGGGTTCTACCGGCACCAAGCTAGTTGGTGTCCGATCAGGATCCTGGAGAGAGGTACCCGATAGGTCCCAAGAGTTTCCTGGTGAAATGCCATCACCCGATGTCCCACTAGGTCCTGGTGGGCAGGGAGCCAGATCCCGTAATGATACGGTAGATTCTCGGCCGTCGGAATATCGTATGTTTGCATAGGTGGGGTTGGCATCGGTTAGTTCGACCTCGTCTACAAGAGGGTCATTTTTAGACGTCCGAACGTATCTTCGGAGTAATACAGGTCCAGGAGTAGTTAGCCATGACGGGAGTGATGTCCCATGAGATGAGCGACGCTGGAATCCAAAGAACCGCTCATGAGGTGTAGTATTTGTGGCTGTAGAAAGCAGGGACCGTATAGAGTGCAATGCATCCGGAAGCACTGTTTCCCATTGCTGGTCTGGTAGGCCCCGAGATCTTAAAGCGAGACGTACGGAATTCCAGATGATACCGTTATACCTCTCTACCTGCCCATTTCCGATGGGATGGTATGGTGTTGTTTTGCTTGTAGCAATTCCCCGTTCTGAGAGGTAGTCCTTGAGTTCCCTTGACATAAAGGATGGACCCCGATCTGAGTGAATATAAGCCGGCATGCCACAGAGAGAAAATACCTGCTCAAGGCAGCAGATTACTGTGGACGCCAGCATATTGGAGCAGGGGAAGGCAAACGGAAAACGTGAATATTCGTCGATCATGGTGAGCAAATATGTGTTCCGAGTTGAAGAGGGCACTGGGCCCTTAAAATCGATGCTAAGTCGTTGCATCGGTTGGGTTGCATGTATGAGTATACCATCTGAGGGGCGGAAGAACTGAGGTTTTAATTCCGCACAAAGCCGGCATTCTGAGCATATTTTCTTTACATCTCCAGTGGAAAAAGGGAGATTCCGTGATCGTACGAAATGTAGCATGCGCGTAACGCCAGGATGACACAAACCATTGTGGACATCCATGAGAGTGGAGGATGACATAGTGGAGCAGAATGCCCGTGTGAGGGCGTCCGGGGCCACATTCTCCTTGCCAGGCCGATAGAGAATGGTATAACCAAAAGAGGCCAGTTCCATCCTCCAAAGTTGTATTTTATTATTCTTAATTTTGGTTCGTTTTCGATTATCGAGCATGAAGGCGACTGATCGTTGGTCCGTGATCAATGTAAAGTGCTGGCGAGCTAGAAAATGGCTCCACTTCCGTACTGCCTCTATGATGGCTGTGGCTTCTTTCTCAACCGGAGGATAATGTAGCTCGGCACCTTGTAAGGTCCTGGAGATAAATGCTACAGGACGACCTTCCTGATTCAGAGTAGCCGAGATCGCCACCTCCGAGGCATCACATTCAACCACGAAAGGGAGATTCTCATCAATGGAGTGAAGAGCCGCTTTCTCCAACTGTTTTTTGAGAAGGTTAAAGGCTGCAACAGCCGCTGTTCCCAGTGGAAATGATCTAGCATGCAGCAAGGGTTGGATTTTGTCCGAAAAATGAGGAATCCATTTAGCGTAGTATGCAAACAGACCGAGAGCCCGACGTAAAGAAGCCGGATTCTTAGGCGACGGGAGCTCTTGGAGCGGGCGAAGTCTTTCTGGGTCTGGCTTAATGATACCATTGCCTACGCAGTAGCCAAGGATGTTGATGGTCGGTTGCGACTCAACAGATTTGGATTCATTCAGGGTCAAATTACGGCGATGGAGGGCATCCCGAAATTTTTGGAGGTTGGAGTCGTGTTCCTGTTGATCGTGACCTGCAATGGTAATGTTATCAAGATAGGGAAAAGTGTCCCTTAGGTTTTCCTGCTTAACCAGGCCATCCATTGCCCGTTGAAAGACAGCCACTCCATTAGTAACCCCGAATGGGAGGCGACGAAATTGGTACAGCCGTCCATTAGCCTCAAAGGCTGTGTACTGCTTATCTGAGACCTTCAAGGGTAACTGATGATAGGCACTTTTTAAATCGTAAGTTGAGAACACTTTGTATTCGGCCAGTTTATTAACCATATCATCAATGCGTGGCAATGGGTAGGCGTCCAAGTCGGTATATTGATTGATGGTTTGCGAATAATCGATGCATAGTCGCTGTTTCTGAGGTTTTAGAGGGTTCTTGACAATGACGACTTGAGCCCGCCAGGGCGACGAACATGGTTCAATGATATCCTCTGCTAGAAGTCGAGAGATTTCAGCCGCAATAAAAGATTGGTCTTCCTGATTAAAGCGCCGCGATTTCGTTATTATCGGTTGGCATTGAGGCGGAATACTGGCAAATAATGAGGGTTCATCAAGTGAAGCTGCTGATAATGCACAAAATGGTAATTTAGATGGTATATTAGAAATAGTAAGTCCGGGTTTGGATCCACCAAACTCAATGGTGAGTTTCTTATGCTGTTTTTGGAAGTCCAGCCCTAAGAGGAGATCACTACATAAGTCCTTGAGCACCGAAAGTCGGGTGGAGGGATACATACGACCATGAAGTGTCATATCAACAACACAAAAGCCGGAGATTCTGGTATTAAGTGATGACTGGGCCATCGCAATTGCCTGGTCCGATGGGAAGACATGTAGTTTCAATTTCGCAACAATCTGTTCCTTAATGAAACTATCAGTACTTCCTGAGTCAATTAAGGCATCTAAGGTATGCCCTTTAATTGAAATTTTTGTGGCTGCCTGAGACAGGTTCTGTGGGCAAGCAGCTGTAATTGGTGTCGTTGCACAGAGAGTGGCTAAAACTCTCGGTGTGCTTCTTCGGGAGAGAGCTCGAGAGGAAGCTTGATAGGTCCTAGCTGGAGCATCTTGATAGGCCCTAATTGGGGCAGTTCGGTAGGCCTTAGCTGGATTGGCCCTCGTAGAGGCCCTTGATAGGCAAACTTTAGCAAAGTGTTCTTTTTTCCCGCAATAACTGCAGATTGCATTGCGAGCAGGGCAGGTTTTCCTAGGGTGAAAAGCATCTCCACAAAAGAAGCATTCCTTCCTAGATTGCCAAGAGGCTGCTAAAGTGGGGTCGTCCTCCTCTTCTTCATCAGAATTATCAGAATTAGATTCCCCCATGATAGGGTTCACCTGAGACCGCTTGAATTGTCTGGTTGCAGCTACAGCAGCAGATCGAGATCTGGGCAGCTGATAGAGGTCTGCATTTCTCTTTGCCAAATCCAGTGAACAAGCTAGGTCAAAAGCTTTTTGTAGCTCAAGTGTTTTACTTTCTAGTAGACGCTGGCGTATAAATGGAGAGGCAATCCCGCAGATGAAAGCATCACGAATCATTTCTTGGCGGTACAGCTCAGCTGAGGCTGCCTGAAAGTTACAATCTACGCTGAGCCTGCGAAGTTCTTGCAGGAATTCGTCAATTGATTCCCCTGGCCCTTGTCGGGCTGTGGCCAGTAGATGTCTAGCATAGACCTCATTTGGGGTCTTCGCATACAGTTTCTTAAGTGCCCGAATCACCTCTTCGTAACTATCCCAGTCATCAACATATTCGAACACTTTTGGGGTCACATAATTGACAAGTATCTTCAATTTAGCAGGAGCATCCACTTTACATTCATCCAGAAAATTCTCAAAAGTACGATACCAATGCTTCCATACCCTGCCAGCTGCTGGTGTATTCGGGTCCAAGTCCAGACGAATAGGTCTAAGGATTTTCTCCATGATGGGTGGTTCCCTGGATCCTTAACTTCCGAGTTTGTCTGAAGGTCTAGTATTTGTCAGTGTAAATACTAAGTTACTTAAATTGATGTAAGAAAAAGGAGACTTACCATCAAGTAACTTTAAAGTAAGCTTTAAGTAACTTATAAACACACTATATACACAAGAGAGGTCTTTACCATGCCTCTGGTAGAAGCCTCTTACAATACTGAACAGACCAGTATTTATACCAGTCCAACAGGAAGTGACATATGACAGGAAGTGAGGTATGTACACAGTTCATAGTTCACAGGAAGTGATGACATAACTTCCCGGATGTTATCATTTTTATCACACAGGGTACTGAATCTGGATGATCAGCCATGATCTCATTGAATGGTGGAGCAGGCTCAAAGGGCTGAATGGCCTACTCCTGCTCCTATCTTCTATGTTTCTATGATAATTTGATTACTTCTGAATGGATTCAGTTGCACCTTGGATACAATGCTGTGAAGTGACTCAGCTGATTCAGGATATGGCATGAAATAGTTTAATTTAGAAGATGACTTGTAGATGGTGGAAAGCATTGGATGGGTCAGATGATGAGCTACTCTGCAGATTATGCAGCCTCTGCCCTGTTTTGTATCGCGGTGTTGTAGCTAGCAAATAAAACAAAAAGGATAGGTAAACTGAAAAAAGTAGATTTAAACAGAATGTAAGGAAGGATTACGGAGAGCTTTTAGAATAGCTTACCAAGGCGCTTAGATATTTTTAAGGTAAAAATTGGAGAAAAGAAACACATTATTGGATACACTTACATGGATAGCCAAAAGGTGGACCAGAGGGACCCATGGTCTCTTTCTGCCGTGAAATTTTCTATGTTTCTATTAATTTTCTTTTGATAGCATTAGTGCACTTAATTAAATGCGATTCCCTTTCAGCAACAGATCATTAAGTTCATTTGCCCATTGAGAAACAATTGATATTCTTATCTATCTAACCGTACCCAGAGAATAATCTGCAATGGCTTCTCTTCCCACTTCCACATCATTACCTCTGGTGTCCCCAGAGGATCAATCCTTGGCCCCTCCTATTTCTCATCTACATGCTGCCCCTCGGCGACATCATCCGAAAACACAGCGTCAGTTTCCACATGTACGCTGACGACACCCAGCTCTACCTCACCACCTTTTCTCTCGACCCCTCCACGGTCTCTAAATTGTCAGACTACTTAGAAACATAGAAGATAGGAGCAGGAGTAGGCCATTCGACCCTTCGAGCCTGCTCCGCCATTCAATGAGATCATGGCTGATCATCCAAATTCAGTACCCTGTCCCTGCCTTCTCCCCATATCCCTTGATCCCTTTAGCCTTAAGAAATATATCCAACTCTTTCTTGAATATACTTAATGAACTGGCCTCCACCGCCCTCTGTGGCAGAGAATTCCACAGGTTCACCACTCTCTGGGTGAAGAAATTCCTCCTCATTTCAGTCCTAAATGGCTTACCCCTTATCCTTAGACTATGACCCCTGGTTCTGGACTCGCCGGCCATCAGAAACATCCTTTCTGCATCTAGTCTGTCTGTCCAGACCTGACAGAATTTTATAGGTTGCGAGGAGATCCCCTCTCAATCTTCTAAACTCCAGTGAGTATAAGCCCAATCGACACAATCTCTCCTCATACGTCAGTCCTGCCATCCCAGGTATCAGCCTGGTGAATCTTCGCTGCACTCCCTCCATGGCAAGAACGTCCTTCCTCAGGTAAGGTGACCAAAGCTGCACACAATACTCAAGGTGTGGTCTCACCAAGGCCCTGTACAACTGCAGCAAGACATCCTTGTTCTTGTACTCGAACCCTCTTGCTACGAAGGCTAACATACCATTTGCCTTCTTAACCGCCTGCTGCACCTGCATGCTTACCTTCAGCGACTGGTGCACAAGAACACCCAGGTCTCTTTGCACTTCCCCTTCTCCCAATCTATTGCCAGTCAAATAATAATCTGCCTTCCTGTTTTTGCCACCAAAGTGGATAACCTCACATTTATCCACATTATAGTGCATTTGCCATGTTTCTGCCCAATCACCCAACTTATCAGACATCCAGTATTGGAGGAGCAGAAATTTCCTCCAATTAAATATTGGGAAGACCGATGCCATTGGCTTTGGTCCCCACGACAAACTCCATTCCCTAGCCACCGACTCCATCCCTCTCCCTAGCATCTGTCTGAGGCAACCTTGGTGTCATATTTGACATGAAATGAACTTCTGACCACATATCCGCAGCATAACTAAGATCAGCTATTTCCACCTCCGTAACATCGCCCCTCTCGGCTCATCTGCTGCTGAAACCATCATCCATGCCTTGGTTACCTCTAGACTTGACTATTCTAACACACTCCTGGGTGGCCTCCCACATTCTACCTTACATAAACTTTAGGTCATCCAAAAGTCAGCTGCCCGTGTCCTAACTCACACCAAGTCCCGTTCACCCATCACCCCTGTGCTCACTGACCTACACTGGCTTCCGGTTAAGCAACGCCTTGATTTTAAAATTCCCATGCTTGTTTTCAAATCCCTCCATGGTCTCACTCATCCCCATCTCTGTAATCTCCTTCAGCCCTACAACCCGCCCGAGGTATCTGCACTCCCCCAATTCTTGCGCATCCCCGATTTTAAATCGTTCCACCATTGGTGGCCGTGCCTTCAGCTGTCTAGGCCCTAAGCTCTGGAATTCCCTCCCTAAATCTCTCCACTTCTCTTTCTTCCTCTAAGACATTCCTTAAAACCTACCCCTTTCACCTGCCCTAATTTCTCTTAATGTGGGTCGGTGTCAAATTCTGTTTTATGACACTCCTGTGAAGCATCTTGGAACGTTTTACTATGTTAAAAGGCACTATATAAATGAAAGCTGTTGTTGTTATCAATAGGATGTCTTAGTTACCTGCCCACAACCACTTTAAACAACAAACTCAGTATACTGTTCCGGATATCACTTCAAGTTCCATCTTATATCCTCTTTTTACTTTGGTTACAAGTTTGCATTTGTGGCAAATTTACAAATAAATTATCCCTCCCCAAAAGTTAAAATGTTTCAGCACTTTGCAAATTCAAAACAGAGAAAAATAATGCTCCCATTCTAATGTGGTAGCTAGTTGCATGGAGCCACTAAGAATGACTTAGGACTCCATATTGTGAAGAAATATTTATAGAATGAAACTTAGTTTCAATGGACAAGTCAAAGTTCAGTCTTTAAAATACAGGGTTATAGATTATGCAGATGCAATAGGGTTATGAGCAAAAAACTAGAGAACACAGCCCAAAATTAAGAAACCGCAACAAAAACCAGAGCAGGCTTGTGAAACAAACTTCCAGCAGAAGCAGTTGATGGCAGACTGATCAACTCTATAAATATATGTTTGACAAGTACCTGATAAGGATTAAAGGTTACAAGAGTAAATTTATATAGATGCTCAAACTCTCCATGGAGCACATGGCTTTATCAACTATGACTGTGGCAATGCTATGTGAAAAATACCAAGTATGAATATGTTGAATGCATAATAGGTTAGTTTCACATTGAACAACATTCCCTTTAGAAGATCTAATACATTGGATTGATCTTACAGTAAGAAGAATTGTACATGTTCTTTTCAAAGACCAAGCTTGTTGGGCAACATAGTATATTCTAATTTGACATTTTGTGCACACTGAATGTAATGGGCATCTCTTGCTTATCTGCAAAGCTGTAAAAACAAAATGCTAAAAATTATACAGATTAAGTGAAAAAGATAGCAGGAACATAAGAACAGGAGTAGGTCATTCAGCACCTCACAAAAGTAAGGAGTCAGCAATGCTATGGAAAACATGAAAATGATAACATCTGGAGACTTTTAAGTTGTTATTTAACATAAAAATACTACCATGATACCAAGCAATCTTGGTGGAATAATAAAGGAGCACAATAGTACGTAATGCATCCAAAAACTACAACTTTTATCAATTATTAATTTCTGCTCAATAGCCACACAAAAAACCTCTCTCAATAACTAACATTTGCATAATAACTCTCTCAGAACATTCCTGAACGGTCGCTATGAAGCAGAGCCGACAGAAGAATTTGAGAAATAACAACACTTTTATGTGCCACGATCATCAGCCACACACAGTTCCACCACCTGCAAGGCAGTCACTTCCTCCTCACCTGTCCAGGTGCTCACTGGGTAACGTCACTTCCTGGCAGCAGACATGCTCAGCAACGAAGGTGAGCGCGAGATAGGTGGTGTGCCATAGATGTACATGCGCAGTTGGGTACTTATAGCGCTGGCAGTTTAGAAATGCGCATGCCCAGAGCGGGCTTGTAGGGTTGGCAGTGTCGGTGCGCGCATGCCCAGTGCGGGTGTCCCGGTATCAGTGCGCGCATGCTCGGTGCCGCGCTGTTTCTGCTTGACTCTCACCTGGGTGTGCTCAGTGCTCGGGCTTTCGGTAAATGCACAGACCGCGGCCGCTGAGCGACCCGCGCTCTCACTAAACAACATCCAGCACCACAGTCGTCGCGAGTGGCGGCTGATCAGTCAGCGGACCGACCGAGGAACAGTAGCCCGGCGAAGATGATGAGGTTTCTGCGGAGGACGTTCGGGCGCCGCTCGGTTCGCCGCTACATGGACGAGCGGGATGGCGGAAGAGGCGGCGGCCACAGCGGCAGTCGGGATGGAGCAGCAGTTGGCGTCGCCAGCGCTGGAGTTCGGTCAGCCACACCTGTGTCGACTGGGACCATGGTACACATCCCCGCGGCAGGCAACAGTAAGTCGGTTCTGACCTGCAGAGTGCAGCTTCTGGATGGGACGGACGTCAACGTGGAACTGCCGGTAAGTTTCCAGAGCGCTAAGCAATCCAGCTGTGCCCACCTGTGCAGAGGTTGAGGGGAGAGCTGTGCCCACCTGTGCAGAGGTTGAGTGGCGACCTGTGCCCACAGGCTGAGGGGAGGGCTGTGCCCACCTGCGCACAGGCTGAGGGGAGGGCTGTGCCCACCTGCGCACAGGCTGAGGGGAGGGCTGTGCCCACCTGCGCACAGGCTGAGGGGAGGGCTGTGCCCACCTGCGCACAGGCTGAGGGGAGGGCTGTGCCCACCTGCGCACAGGCTGAGGGGAGGGCTGTGCCCACCTGCGCACAGGCTGAGGGGAGGGCTGTGCCCACCTGCGCACAGGCTGAGGGGAGGGCTGTGCCCACCTGCGCACAGGCTGAGGGGAGGGCTGTGCCCACCTGCGCACAGGCTGAGGGGAGGGCTGTGCCCACCTGCGCACAGGCTGAGGGGAGGGCTGTGCCCACCTGCGCACAGGCTGAGGGGAGGGCTGTGCCCACCTGCGCACAGGCTGAGGGGAGGGCTGTGCCCACCTGCGCACAGGCTGAGGGGAGGGCTGTGCCCACCTGCGCACAGGCTGAGGGGAGGGCTGTGCCCACCTGCGCACAGGCTGAGGGGAGGGCTGTGCCCACCTGCGCACAGGCTGAGGGGAGGGCTGTGCCCACCTGCGCACAGGCTGAGGGGAGGGCTGTGCCCACCTGCGCACAGGCTGAGGGGAGGGCTGTGCCCACCTGCGCACAGGCTGAGGGGAGGGCTGTGCCCACCTGCGCACAGGCTGAGGGGAGGGCTGTGCCCACCTGCGCACAGGCTGAGGGGAGGGCTGAGGGGGGACCTGTGCGCCCCCCTGCGCACAGGTTGAAGTGAGAGTTCATAACTTAAAACAGGATACCTCATCTGCCTCTACTGGTACATAGTTTAGTTGAGGGCCTGGCCCAGCCTCTCTACCTACTGGTGTTGCTTAAAGTTGAATTCCTTTGTGCATAGCTCAATTTAACCTGATTATTTACATGTACTTGTGTGTTTGTGTGTCTGTTCGATGAACACCTGTCTCCATGTGAAGCATAACTGCACTAGGGCGAAAACTATTAGAGGAGCTGGCATTTCTCGGCGCACTGCGAGGTGGAAAGGGGAGCTACCGTGCTCGCTGTCTTCTACCTTCCTCCTCGAAATAGGTTTTCCGTCGAATAACACTTATGTACTAAATCCTATGCGGTTTAATCTTTTTAGATTTAATTGCGTTCATGCTTCCATACGACTTGTGGCTGCGTTTTTAATAGTGCTAACAAATAAATACCTTAGAAGAAGAACCGTCATAGCATAGCATGTCGGTAGCCTGGGGGAAAGAACGTAAATTAATCTGCACGTAGAGCAGATACTGTAGAGTTGGATAGTGAGAGAAAAGAAACCGCGAGGGAGGGAGGGAGGAAAGGGGTTTGCGATTGAGGGGATGTGTGCGCCAAGGAGTGTCACTTATGTGGAAGAGGGATGACCATAAACAGGATCTAGATGTAATTTGGTTAATTGTGTAATTAGCCGATTTAATGTAAATAATCTGAATTACCGGTTTTACTACAGTTACAGCCACAAAACATAACTACATCCTGGATAGAAAATGCAGAAAGGAGCTAGCCAGACTGGAAATAAAGAACCGTGAAGGGTGAGACTCCAAACAGAGACTGGTTATAGGTTAAAGTTCGAGTGATGGCTCTAAATTTACATGAATGGATCGAAAGTTAGTCCTGTGAACTGTTGGAGTTTTCACTGTACAAATAAGTACAGCACACGGAAGTTGGGTGTGATGGACACAAAAAGGGGTTTGACCGATCTGGGTAACACAATCGAAACTGGCTGACTTTTGGTTTGTGTGTAAATCCCGGAGCTGCCAGGGACCGATTCATTCAGTTTCACATTTGATCAGTCAGTTGTTGAACTGTGAAAGTATTACAAGCAGCGACGTTTATTGTGCAGCTTTTGTCTGCCATTTTCCTGCTTTTGTTTTTACCAGTATTTGCTATTCGTTCCTCTGGAATAATCTAATTAAAAAATCGATAACGTGAAAAACTCCGCCAATGAAAATTAATCGTTGGAGAGTTTTCTTTGTAACGTAGGACATTGATTTGCAGTCACTTTTCAGACGCGGCATTTGTGTACGGAGCTTAATCCCGAATGGAAGCCTGCTTTCATTTAATTGAATGTAGGTGGGGTTAAAGGGTCCGATTGATTGGTTTTGTTTACATTTCTCAAAACCAATCTTCTCTGGAAACTTCGATTTTTTTTCCCTCTAAATTATTTTAACTCTTTAGTTTCTGATCGTGGCGTTGACATCTCGTTAGTTGATGTGTTATCACTACTGTGCACGAGAGGGTATTTGTGTTTAACGCGGGTTATGTTCTCTGACAGTTGGAGACCGCTTCACTGTTTGGTCGCAAGGTTTGGCTGACGACCTGCCGAGCCCGCAGGGAGTGGGGGGACCTGATGGTTCACTGTTTACAAAGTATCGCCGGACTCGAGGCAAAACGTGCACCCGCTGCAAAATGGTTGAATGAAAAAAAATCACGGCGCGAGACTAAATATTTCCTTTGTGTGAAATATTTCTATAATCCAAACGAATGGAATTCAATAAAAAAAATAAGCGTCGAATATTTGAAAAGGGTTATCTCTAAGGATTCGTCACAAGTTTTTGCACGTGAGCGGTTGAGCTGACGAAAAGTACAAGGAGGCGCCATCATCTGAGCCCTGAAAGTAAATTAAGTAAAGTAAATCCCGAAAGTTCAATATTAAAAAAAATTGTTGTGAGAATACAACAACTAGATTTTAGTAATGAGCCAGACTTAGTTAATAATGTAACAGTAAAGGGACATTCGTCCAACAGCGATCTGAATTCAATCGGATTTGATGTTGGGTTTGAAAAGGAGAAACGTAACAGTTATTAAGCTTCTAGATTTTGGTAAGGCTAACTTTAATGGGATGACTGACGACAGCAAATTGGTCAAAACTGTTACTGGGTAAAACTACAGATGAACAGTGGGAGATGTTCAAAAAAGAATTTCGCTCAATACAGGACCAGTATATATACTCCTCGGGGGCAAGAGCCCTACTTACCAAACAAAACAGCCATGGTCTACAAAAGAGGTGAGAGATAACATAAAACTCAAGGAAAGTGTATAAAATTGTGCAAAAAATAGTGTAAATCCAGGACTGAGAGTGTTATAAAGAACAGCAAAGGAAGACACAAAGATAGTAGGAAGACACAAAGATAGTAAGAACTGCATAAAAGGATACAAAAAAACTTTTGAGGGATATCAAGATTAACACTTTAACAATTATATTGGAAGACGGGGTAGTCAAGGGTAATGTGGGCCCTTTAAAACAGATATTTTTTTTATACATTGATGGGATGTGGGTGTTGCTGGCTAGGCCTGCATTTAGTGCCCAGGCCTAATTGCCCTTGAGAAGATGATGATATTACACTGATTGCAAGAGTCATTTGACAGAGTCGGACCTGTTTGGGAAGCAGAGGTGGCGGCGGAGTGGCTATAAAAGCGACCCCGCTGCAGTCCATATGGTGTAGGTACACCCACAATGCTGTTCGGAAGGGAGTTCCAGGATTTTGGCCCAGCGACAGTGAAGGAACGGTGATACAGGTCCAAGTCAGGATGGTGTGTGGCTTGGAGGGGAACTTGTAGGTGGTGATGTCCCCATGCGTCTGCTGCCCTTGTCCTAAGTGGTAGAGGCCGCGGGTTTGGAAGGTGCTGTTGAAGGAGCTTTGGCGAGTTGCTGCAGTGCATCTTGTAGATGGTGTGGAGATGCCGGAGTTGGACTGGGGTGGACAAATGTAAGAAGTCACACAACACCAGGTTATAGTCCAACAGCTTTATTTGAAATCACAAGCTTTCGGAGCGCTGCTCCTTCTTCAGGTGAAGTGGAGAAATGCATAAAGACACAGCTTATATAGTCTGACTATATAAGCTGTGTCTTTATGCATTTCTCCACTTCACCTGAAGAAGGAGCAGCGCTCCGAAAGCTTGTGATTTCAAATAAAGCTGTTGGACTATAACCTGGTGTTGTGTGACTTCTTACATCTTGTAGATGGTACACACTGCAGCCACAGTGTGCCGGTGGTGGAGGGAGTGAATGTTAAAGGTGGTGGATGGAGTGCCAATCAAGCGGGCTGCTTTATCCTGAATGGTGTCGAGCTTCTTGTGTTGTTGGAGCTGCACTCATCCAGGCAAGTGGAGAGTATTCCATCACACTCCTGACTTGTGCCTTGTAGATGGTGGAAAGGCTTTGGGGAGTCAGGAGGTGAGACACTCGCCGCAGAATTCCCAGCCTCTGGCCTGCTCTTGTAGCCACAGTATTTATATGGCTGGTCCAGTTCAGTTTCTGATCAATGGTAACCCCCAGGATGTTGATAGTGGGGGATTCAGCGATGGTAATGCCATTGAATGTCAAGGGGAGATGGTTAGAGTCTCGCTTGTTGGAGATGGTCATTGCCTGGCACTTGTGTGGTGCAAATGTTACTTGCCACTTGTCAGCCCAAGTCTGAATGTTGTCCAGGTCTTGCTGCATATGGACACGGACTGCGTCAGTATCTGACGAGTCTCGAATGGTGCTGAACAGTGTGCAATCATCAGCGAACATCCCCACTTCTGACCTTATGATGGAGGGAAGGTCATTGATGAAACAGCTGAAGATGGTTGGGCCTAGGACACTGCCCTGAGGAACTCCTGCAGTGATGTCATGTGATTGAGATGAATGACCTCCAACAACCACAGCCAACTTCCTTTGTGCTAGGTATGATACCAACCAATGGAGAGTTTTCCCCTTGATTCTCATTGACTTCAGTTTTGCTAGGGCTCCTTGATGCCACACTCGATCAAATGCTGCCTTGATTGCAAATCAAAATAAGGAAATGGCAGACTTGTTGAATAATTACTTTGTCAGTCTTCACAGTAGTATACCTGATATTCCAGGGAAATTAATAATGAATCAAGGATTGGCACTCACTAAGGCTAATGTAAACAGAAAAGAGTATTAGAAAAAAATAATGGCCCTAAAGACTGACAAATCCACAGGACCTGATGGTTTCCACCCCAGGATTTTAAAGGAAGTGGGTGATAAAATTGCAGATGCTTCAGCCATAATCTTCCAAAGCGCGCTCGATTCAGGAATTGTCTCTCTAGATAGGAAAATTACAAATGTAGCTCTGTTATTTAAAAAAAGCGAGCGAGAGAGAGAAACCAGGAAATTATAGACCTGTTAGTCTAACATCTGTTGTGGGGAAGTTACTGGAATCTATAATTAAGGACAGAATGACTGAGCGCTTAGAGAAATTTGAGCTGATTTGAGAGAACCATCATGGATTTGTAAAGGGTAGGTCATGTCTAACAAACCTAATTGAATTTTTTGAGAAAGTAACTAAAGTAGTAGACAGAGGAACGTCTATGGATGTAGTTTCTATAAACTTCCAGAAGACGTTCAATGAGGTTCCACATAAGAGATTGTTAGCTAAACTTAAAGCTAATGGAATTGAAGGCAAATTATTGACCTGGTTAGGAGATTGGTTAGATGGCAGAAGACAGAGTAGGGATAATGGGTATGTAGTCATTGAAAGGAGGTGACTAGTGGTGTCCCAAAGGATTTATGCTGGGACCTCAACTAATCACTATATTTATTAATGACTTGGATAGCACAGTAGTAATTCAAGTTTGCTGATGACACAATGATTGGTGGTACAGTAAGTAGTGTAGACGAGAGCATAAAATTACAGAGACATTGATAGATTAAGTGAGTGGGCAGAACTGTGGATTTCAATGCAGGTAAGTGTGAGGTCCTCCATTTTGGACCAAAAAAGTATAGATAGAAAGGATAGATCCGAGTATTATTTAAATGGTGAAAAGCTAGGAACAGTGGAGGTCTAAAGAGATTCGGGGTCCACATACACAGATCACTAAAATGTTGCGGTCAGGTACAAAAAGTACTCAAAAAGGTTAATGGAATGTTAGCCTTTATAACTAGAGGGGGAATATGAAGGGGAGGACATTTTGTTACAACTATACAAAGCCCTGGTTAGAACACATCTGTTCATGCCATGCCCAGAACTGTACAGTTCTGGGCATGGCACCTTAGAATGGATATATTGGCCTTGGAAGGAGTGCAGTGCAGATTCACCAGAAAGTTACCTGGGCTTCAAGGGTTAGATTATGAGGAGAGATTACATAGACTAGGCTTGTATTCCCTGGAATATAGAAGGTTAAGTGATGATTTGATTGAGGTTTTTAGGATTTTGAATGGAATTGATAGGGTAGATAGAAACTTTTTCCACTGGTGAGGGAGTCTAGGACAAGGGGCTCTTAAAATCAGAGCCAAGTTATTCAGAAGAGAAGTTAGGAAACACTTTTTCGTGCAAAGTGTGGAACTCTCCCACAAAAAGCAGTAGATGCTAGCTCAATTAATAATTTTAAATCTGAGATCGATAGATTTTTGCTAGCCAAGGGTAAAAAAGGATATGGAACCATGGCAGGTGGATGGAGTTAAGGTACAAATCAGCCATGATCTCATTGAATGGTGAAACAGGCTTGAAGGGCTGAACGGCCTATTCTTGTTCCTATGCTCCTATGATAATATGCATCCCTCTGTTATCTTAGTACTACACATTTTGCAGATGTTTGTTTTGCTCTCTCCCTCACGCCCCCTATCTACTATATCATGCCACCCCTGCACTAGACACTGCTGAGTAGCGGTCCTGGTTCCTTTTCTCTCCACTAAACTCAACAGTATGGAGCGATTGACCTCAGTGTCCCTGTAGTTATGGCACAGCCTTCTGAAATACTTAAAACAGTTTGTTGATCATTTTGGGATTTTCTTTTTGGAACACGTACCATTCCTGGTCATATTCTTTACTATGGCTGCCAAGTTTTAAGTAACAGCATCAAAATGATATTACACTGATTGCAAGAGTCATTTGACGGAGTCGGACCTGTTTGGGAAGCAGAGGCGGCGGCGGAGCGGCTATAAAAGCGACCCCGAGGACCAGGTAGGCCCCAGAGTGGAGTCGGACCTGTGTGGGAAGCAGGCGGCGGAGCGGCTATAAAAGCGACCCCAAGGACCAGGTAGACCCCAGAGTGGAGTCGGACCTGTGTGGGAAGCAGGCGGCGGAGCGGCTATAAAAGCGACCCCGAGGACCAGGTAGGCCCCAGAGTGGAGTCGGACCTGTGTGGGAAGCAGAGGCGGCAGCGGAGCGGTTATAAAAGCGACCCCGAGGACCAAGTAGGTCCCAGAGCGGAGACGGACCTGTGTGGGAAGCAGAGGCGGCGGCGGAGCGGCTATAAAAGCGACCCCGAGGACCAGGTAGGCTTACCAATCTCCAATCTCCAATCTCAGAGCTCCGAGAGCGGGAGAGAGGTAAAAAGTAGTTGAAGTGTGATGTCATCAGAAAGCAGGTAAGTGATTGGTTGGTGAGTATTTTCTCTTTTTACAAGCTTAAATTCTGCGGTTTATATTTTCTAGGGTCTCTGTGCCCCTGACGACCATGTGTGCCAGAAATGCATCCAGCTGCAGCTAGTAGCGGAACGTATTGAGGTGCTGGAGCTGCGGATGGATGAGTTTTGGAGCATTCGCGATGCTGGGAGGGTCGTGGATTACAAGTTTAGTGAGTTGGTCACACCACAGGTTAGGGCTGCACAGGCAGAAGGGAAATGGGTGACCATCAGGCAGAGCAGTAGAGGCAGGCAGGTAGTGCAGGGGACCCCTGTGGCCATCCCCCTTTCAAACAGGTATACCGATTTGGATACTGTTGCGGGGGATGACTTACCAGGGGAAGGCAGCAGCAGCCAACTTCCTGACACCAGGGGTGCTTCTGCTGCTCAGGAAGGGAGGAAAAAGAGTGGGAGAGCAATAGTGGTAGGGGATTCTATCGTAAGGGGAACAGATAGGCATTTCTGTGGCCGTAGACGTGACTCCAGGATGGTTTGTTGCCTCCTTGGTGCCAGGGTCAAGGATGTCACTGAACGGCTGCAGGGCATTTTGAAGGGGGAGGGTGAACAGTCAGAGGTCGTGGTTCACACTGGGACCAATGACATGGGTAGGAAGAGGGATGAGGTCCTGCAGCAAGAATTTAGGGAGCTAGGTAGCAGATTAAAGAGCAGGACCTCAAAGGTTGTAATCTCTGGATTACTCCCAGTGCCACGTGCTAGTGAGTATAGGAATAGGAGGATAGAGCAGATGAATGCGTGGCTAAAGAGTTGGTGCAGGAGGGAGGGCTTTAGTTTCCTGGATCACTGGGCCTGCTTCTGGGGAAGGTGGGACTTGTACAAGTTGGACGGGTTGCACCTGAACCAGAGCGGGACAAATATCCTTGCGGGGAGGTTTGCTAGCACTGTTCGGGGGGGTTTAAACTAAAATGGCAGGGGGTTGGGAACCTGAGCAGGGAGACAGAGGAAAGGGAAACAGGGATAAAAGCAAAAGATAGGAAGGAAAGAAACAAAAGTGGCAGTCAGAGAAATCAACGGTTTAAATCAAACATGGCCACAGTAAATAATAATTCTAATAGGTCTAAGAGCGTTAAAAAAACAAGCCTGAAGGCTTTGTGTCTTAATGAGAGGAGCATTTGCAATAAGGTGAACGAATTGGCTGCGCAAATAGAGGTAAACGAATATGATTTGGTTGGGATTACGGAAACGTGGCTCAAGGATGGCCAAGACTGGGAACTCAACATCCAGGGGTATTCGATATTCAGGAAAGATAGGCAAAAAGGAAAGGGAGGTGGGGTAGCATTACTGGTTAAAGAAGGGATTAATACAATTGTAATGAAGGATATTAGCTCTGATGATGTGGAATCTGTATGGGTAGAATTGAGAAATACTAAGGGGAAAAAAACATTAGTGGGAGTGGTATATAGACCTCCAAACAGTAAGGCGGAGGTTGGGGATGGCATTAAAAGGGAAATTAAAGAAGCGTGCAATAAGGGCACAGCAGTCATCATGGGTGACTTTAATCTACATATAGATTGGGCCAACCAAATTAGTAACAATACTGTGGAAGAGGAATTCCTGGAGTGTTTACGGGATGGTTTCCTGGACCAATATTTCGAGGAACCAACCAGAGATCAGGCCATCTTAGACTGGGTATTATGTAACGAGAAAGGATTAATTAGCAATCTTGTTGTACGAGGCCCCTTGGGTCGGAGCGATCATAATATGATCAAATTCTTCATTAAGATGGAGAATGAAGTAGTTGACTCAGAGACTAGGGTCCTCAATTTAAATAAAGGAAACTACGATGGTCTGAGGAGCGAGTTGGGTAGGATTGATTGGGAAATGGCACTCAAAGGGTTGACGGTGGATAGGCAATGGCAAACATTCAAAGACCGAATGGATGAGCTACAGAATTTGGCCAGAAAAAGCAATAATCCTGAGGATTGGGAGCAGTTTAGGATTCAACAAAGGAGGACAAAGGGATTAATTAAGAAAGGGAAAATAGAATATGAGAGTAAGCTAGCAGGGAACATAAAAACTGACTGTAAAAGCTTTTATAGATATGTGAAGAGAAAAAGATTGGTGAAGTCAAGCATAGGTCCCTTGCAGTCAGAATCAGGGGAATTTATAATGGGAAACAAAGAAATGGCAGACCAACTAAATTCATACTTTGGTTCTGTCTTCACAAAGGAGGACACAAATAACCTCCCAGAGATGCCGGGGAACATAGGGTCTGATGAAAGGGTGCAACTGAAAGAAATCAGTATTTGTAGGGAAATGGTGTTAGGAAAATTGATGGGACTGAAGGCTGATAAATCCCCAGAGCCTGATAATCTACATCCCAGGGTACTTAAGGAAGTGGCCCTAGAAATAGTAGATGCATTGCTGGTCATCTTCCAGAACTCGATAGACTCTGGAACAGTACCCATGGATTGGAGGGTAGCTAATGTTACCCCACTATTCAAAAAAGGTGGTCGAGAAAAAGCGGGGAATTATAGATCGGTAAGCCTGACATCGGTAGTGGGGAAAATGCTAGAGTCTATTATAAAAGATGTAATAGCAGAGCACTTGGAAAGCAGTGACGGGATCGGACAAAGTCAACATGGATTTACGAAAGGTAAATCATGCTTGACTAATCTACTGGAATTTTTTGAGGATGTAACTGGTAAAATAGATAAGGGAGAACCAGTGGATGTGGTGTATTTGGACTTTCAGAAGGCTTTCGATAAGGTCCCGCATAAGAGATTAGCGTGCAAAATTAAGGCACATGGGATTGGGGGCAAGGTATTGACTTGGATAGCGAACTGGTTGGCAGACAGAAAGCAAAGAGTTGGAATAAACGGGTCGTTTTCCGAGTGGCAGGCAGTGACTAGTGGGGTTCCGCAAGGATCGGTCCTAGGACCGCAGCTGTTCACAATATATATTAATGATCTGGACGAGGGAATTGGATGTAATATCTCCAAATTTGCAGACGACACAAAGCTGGGTGGGAGGGTAAGCTGTGAGGAGGATGTCGTGAAACTCCAGTACGATTTGGGCAGGTTGGGTGATTGGGCAGAAACATGGCAAATGCACTATAATGTGGATAAATGTGAGGTTATCCACTTTGGTGGCAAAAACAGGAAGGCAGATTATTATTTGAATGGCAATAGATTGGGAGAAGGGGGAAGTGCATAGAGACCTGGGTGTTATTGTGCACCAGTCGCTGAAGGTAAGCATGCAGGCGGTTAAGAAGGCAAATGGTATGTTGGCCTTCGTAGCAAGAGGGTTCGAGTACAGGAACAAGGATGTCTTGCTACAGTTGTACAGGGCCTTGGTGAGACCACACCTTGAGTATTGTGTGCAGTTTTGGTCGTCTTACCTGAGGAAGGATGTTCTTGCCATGGAGGGAGTGCAGCGAAGATTCACCAGGCTGATACCTGGGATGGCAGGAATGACGTATGAGGAGAGATTGTGTCGATTGGGCTTATACTCACTGGAGTTTAGAAGATTGAGAGGGGATCTCATCGAAACCTATAAAATTCTGTCAGGCCTGGACAGACTAGATGCAGGAAGGATGTTTCTGATGGCCGGGGAGTCCAGAACCAGGGGTCATAGTCTAAGGATAAGGGGTAAGCCATTTAGGACTGAAATGAGGAGGAATTTCTTCACCCAGAGAGTGGTGAACCTGTGGAATTCTCTGCCACAGAGGGTGGCGGAGGCCAGTTCATTAAATATATTCAAGAAAGAGTTGGATATATTTCTTAAGGCTAAAGGGATCAAGGGATATGGGGAGAAGGCAGGGACAGGGTACTGAATTTGGATGATCAGCCATGATCTCATTGAATGGTGGAGCAGGCTCGAGGGGCCAAATGGCCTACTCCTGCTCCTATCTTCTATGTTTTCTATGAAAATAATTTTACTGAAAAACAACACTAAGGATAAATGTTCTGCTCTTCAATGCATTTTATGTTGGAATGGGAAAAGAAAGATGAAATTATGGGATAGATTAATAGTTTTATTGTATATTTTGGCATAAATCTTGCAAGACTATTAATTGCTGTTGGAAAGTTTTGAAATTTGTTCTTGGATGTCTATGTTGTGGCTTTCTGCCCATGATTCCCTATATAGATTTTCAGAAATTCTTGCACAGAAGGAAGCCATATGGCTATTGTGCCTGTGCCAGCTCTCATCAGTACTGCCTATTCTAATGCAATTTCACTGCTCTTTCACCATAACCTTTTGGTATTTTCTTTAAGTGTTCATCTAGTCGCATCTTAAATATGGTAATTGACGCAGCTTCAATAGGTGAGAATCCAATCTGTCTGTGTCACTAGAGAGATGTGCCAAAGGCTTCTCCATACAAAGGAAAGAAAATCAGAGAGCAGGTCATCCCTGCCCACCCTGATACATTTGTTAGTTGCTGTTCAAGAGGAGTATTGGGAGTGTGGAATGGCGTTGTCTCGTCCCCTTCCAAAAAAAGTCCGTCTTGTCTGGAGAATGGTGTATGTCTGCGGGAGAAAGTGTTAAATTTAAAAAGAAGCAGAACTGTTTTCATCAGATGGGCTGTTAAGTAAATATGTTACAGCAAGGTTAGCTTTACAGATTTGGAGCTTTATCACACAATGGCTAATTCCTCAGCCAGTCAGATTCTTTAATAACAGTAATCAAATAATGCATATTGTACCCCATACATCACCCAATACATTACAAAGTTGATGCAGGAATGAGAGTGATGGTTTGCAAAATATAGTGGCCCAAAAACTGCGTTCGGGGGCATAGCTATGGAGCACGCCGCTGACCTTCGAAAAGAATATGAATTTACCTTGTGCGAGGCTCCACATGTAGACTTGCTGTTTGGCACTGCAGAGTTGTGTGCAGCGTATTACATCATGAAGACCAGGAGCGCAGCATACAGCCTATGCGTAAAGGAAGACATGTCCACAAAATCTGTCAAAGCTAAGCCATGCCCACAGACACTTCTTTCAGTCTCTTGCATTGAAATTACATTTTAAAATCTATTTTGCAGCTCATGTACATTTCCATAATAATAACTACATTAAAAAAAATCCACAACAGATTATCAAAGTGCAAATAAAAGTACACAAATAACGCACCGTTACAAATGAGTGTTATTTGAATAATCTAGAAATGTACACGTGCGAGTGAGCAGCTATGCAGTCTTCCAAAGATTAAGGTTACAGTTTAACCTTTTAAAAAAAATATTTGATCAGATTCCACTCACAAGCAATATAAAATGCCCTTGGCTGGAGGTTTTGCAATTAGATCATTTTCGTTTGGAAAAAGTGGTTATATTTAATTACAGTCATCTATTAACTGAAATGTTTTGCTTCTGAATCGGCTCGATTAAAGCGCCGACTGATCCTTGCATGTATAAAATGTATCTGAAATGGTATGGAAGTAACAGGAGCAGGAACGCTGCAGTGCTGCAGAAATTGTATACACATATGATGTAAATGTAAAGGGGAAATATGCATGAAAAATATAATGATCTAATCTTGAGGGTGTTGGAAAGGATACTTCGAGGTTGGTGATCGTAATTTTAGATGGTATACGTCCCGCCTCTGCCCAAACCAATAAATGTATTCATGGTTGTAACGAAGCATCCGTTCCCAGGCTTTACTAATAAAAGCGGTATGTGTTCAGTACAAGTAGTTTGTTTCTGTGGGTAGTTTTCTGGTAACTATCATTTCAATTTTACAGTGAAACAAGCTCTTGTGTCTGCTTTCACTAATGTAAAATTTTCAGACGTAATTGTTGGGCAGTTGGTGGGCAATTAGTCCAATTCTGCGCAAGCAACGAGTATTTCCCCATGGTGCGGGACCTTGACAGATTGCAAGTTCGGGATTTCGTGCATGTGCATGCGGAAATCCCGAACTTGCGGTGTATTTCAAAGGCGGTATGACGGCGTACTCTTGAGTGCGCTGTCATACCCACCGCAAAATCTGCCCCAGTGTGCTTAATCATTTCCAAGTAATGTTAGCCATATCGCTGCAGATCCCAGTCAGCTGAGATGTGGTTTGTAGTTTGTGAAACAGTTGATTTCCTTGTAATGTATGTGTACAAAATATTGTATTTGTAGTTAGGAAAATTGATAGTTTAACATTGTAAACCACTGGCTTAAATGTCCTTATTGGAATGATCCATATTATATGAATCCTAAATGAAATCTAGGCCACATGTTGGTTACCTTTTGAAAATTGTGACATTATTTTAGCTATTGATTATGCAGTTAATTTGATAACATGGTGCTTCCATTTTATCATTGAAAGCCAAGTTTTGCCACCATTTTAGTCACTGGGGAACCAAATACTTTAAGCACCTAAAAACCTAGTTGCCGTGAGCTCCATCAGTTGGTGACCCGATTTTGGTTCTACAATGTTATCACTAGAAGCCACATTTCCCTTAAGCAAAGTTATTAACTTTTGAAAACTAAGTTTGGACAGTGGTTGAAGTAAGCTAGTTTGCCAGCTCTGCAGTGATGCTCTGTCAATCTATCAAATACACAGACCTGATTTGTTGTTTGGAACATTTGTTATTGCTGTTTCACAGCCCATCAAATCATTCGTCAATGAACAAATTAAGTTTGACATCATGTGAGATATATTCAAGAAATTCAAAGCCAAATTGGTGAAGTCCTGTAAGTTTATTGCTGCGGTGCACAATAGAGTTTGGCAGTATAGATCTGTGTACAAATATGAATTTATTGCTCAATTATGAGTGTTAAAAGGACAGAGTCTAGTAAGAAGTGCTATTTACTTCCATTTTATAGAGAAAACATTTAAATCCGGTTTAATATTTTTACAAGAATGAAGTAGCATAACCTATCTTCCGCTCCTTGATTAAATAGAATTGGGGATGGCGGGGGGCGGGGAAGTGGTGGGGGAGAAGTGGTGGGGGAGGAAGTGTCGTATAATTTACCATGAGCAAATGTGTATTGTATATGATACTGGGGGATAGAACACTTCATGGTTGGCTTGCACAGCCCTGCTATTCCTCATTTTGGAAAGTTTTTTAAATTAATAGTGAACTTAAATTTGGAGATTCATCTGGGTAAATGGAAAGGAAGCAGCTAACTAGCAAGAAGCTGTAAACTATATTGCAGTCATCAGTACAGGCCTGTTGGCTAACATAATTTAAACAAAATCAATGGTCATCGTTACTCAATTGGAGACATCAACATAAATTTACATGATTAGCTTTGGCAAAGTGATTTACATTTCATAGAAGTAATGCCATAAATAGCAATGATTTGGAGCTGCGGTGCACAATAAAATTGGAAGGAAATACAAATGCTAGTATAGGAAGATGGTTTAGGTCCCAGATTTTGTTATTCAGCTTGTGAAATTCAAATATGGTGTGGCTAGATTTTGAGTCCAACACCAAGCAAAAGTTCCTGTATTTACAGGGTTCAAGAAGCAACTGTCAGTTATTCAGCATTGTTGGAAGGATTAAAGGTGATGTTCCAGTTGTCCTAAATTATGTTGTTTCCATGTTTTTTTGAAATGAAATGGGTATGTGTTTGCTCCTGCCACCTGGTCTCTGGTACCTTACTTTTATGGCCTTTCTTCATGTATGTACCTCGGCAGCATATGGTGGATTATTAAACCGTGGGAGTCATGACAGCTGGGCCTGATCCTATCATTGCCTAGCATTTGAAGGGATAATTACTAGTCCTAGCCCCTTTAGGGCTACCCCGGATCAGCCGTATTTCTCAGACGTTCACTTTCAACTAAAGTTTGAGGTAGACGAATCCTAAAGACGCTTAATTGGGTCTAAAGGTCCGGACTATCTCTCCCTAAAGGAAAGGAACAACACAAGAATGTTACCATCCTCCAGATAGCGCTTTTAATAAGTTTAGCTGGACTGTAATGTTCCGGATATTATGAGGGTACGGAAAACTCCCTCATAATTCTGCAACTCCTCACCAAAGAGTGTACAGAGATTGAGTTCGTGAGTTTTTGATACAGAAGTCTTGTGAGACAATTCTAAAAATATATAGATTTATTAAAGAACCGACATGCAATTTACAGTTGGTGAATCAGTCAATCGCAACATTAACAATTTTATAAAGAGAAAAAATGCTATCTTATTAACAGAGAATTTTACTTTTAAATCTTAACTTCACTACAGTATTACAGTTCTTAAAGTGTTCTACAGGATATCCACCAATATCGAATACCTTTGATCCCCGAGGTATGAAGAGTTGGAGACTACAGAGCCACCTCTGAAGTCGAGAATCGCTTTGCCCGATTAAAGCGAGTCTGTTATCCCATTTGAGAGTTCAATATTTATACCTTTTTCCAGTGGTATTCCCTTTAAGGTTTTCTGCTGATGCAAGCTAATTATCTCTAGTCATTTTCTGCCGACCTCTGCAGCTCTTACAGCCACCTCAGCCAGACTCATGTCTCATCTCTAGGTGATCTAAGTTTACCATATAAAAACAGTGTGATAGCAGGTGTTCCTTACTTTGTCATCTTTACGAGGGCAGATGTTCTTTATCTTATGTGCTTCGTTACGAAGTGTATATTAGAACACCTTATCCAGGGTGAACCATTGTTTAGTTCCCAAAAGTTCAGCCTGTCGGAGCCCTTCACCTTCTGTTTCAATGAGGTTATTTATTCAGGGTCAACAACTGTCTTATCTCAATAGCCAGAATGCTTTCACAGCTATTTCACAGTTAGGTTTCTAAATTTCCAAACCCAGTTTGTCATGTTTTAATAAGGCCAGAACTCCTTCATAAGATAGTGTATTTTTCTGAACAGATTATATGGCTTATTCCTTCACACATTTATACACGTACTTCCAGCCGGGGTTACTGGATAACGATCACGATTGGGAACCCCAACTTCACTAGCGCTGGTTGCTAAGCCTAATAGAGCATCTACTGTTAATTTGGCTGACATCAGCTAATTGAACACAAATCAAACCTGGGACATTTCTGTTCTTCATGGATGAGTACCATATGCAGCACAGTTTGCCAGTGCATCATTGTGGAGTTAATAGAGGTTTTGTTTTCAAGTTCCTTTAAATGACAAAAAATAATTTCTCTGTACTACTCAACTAATCCATATCTGTCCTAAGTTTTTTGGACATTATGATGTTGGCAACATTATTGGATATTGGGTCAGATTAATGCATAAGCAGCACCTGGAAAGGATGCTACAGGAAAGGGAGGAAGGCAACATTAAGTGGAGAGCACTATTCTTCCCAATATCGCTATTCCTGAAGTGGAATATATTCCTAGATTCTGTCGGTCAGTCCCTGGCAGCTGTGAGGAGCCACAGCAGTTAGGAAACAGTTTGAACTTGCTGATCACCAAACTGTTGGGAGGTGTGGCACTCCATCAATTATTAATTGCCTTTTGCAGTCAGTAGAGTGGAGACAATCGCACATTCATTCATTTAAAAAAAAGCTCACTTACTACAACTTAGAATTGCTAAAATCTGATTTTATTTTTGGCTTTGCTTTGATACAATATTTTAAGAGATTTGATAGTCCAGACAGAATAAATAAACACCATAATAGTAATTAACTACATTTTCTAAGAGGTTATTTTTAAATTGTACAAATGAAAATGCGTAGACCAGAAAATGCTGGCAATACACAACATCTGAAGAGAGACCAAAACCAATGATCTTTCAGAGATAACTTTCTCTACTCCGCGACTAATGAGTCCATACTTGAAAATTTTCTCTTTCCAGATTCTGGCGCACATGATGTATTTCCAGCATTTCCAATATCATTAGGTTTAGAGTAGTTTATGGAAAGGGGCAAGGAATAATCATAGGTGATGATACTCAACTGGAAGAGGGCTAATTTCAGTAAGCTGAAAAAGGATCTGGCCCAGGTGGATTGGAAACAAAAATTGCAGGTAAAACAGTAAATAAGCAATGGGAGGCCTTCAAAGAGGAGATAGTTCAGGTACAGACTAGATGCATTCTTATGAGGGTAAAGGGAAAGGCATCCAAAGCTAGAGCTCCCTGGATGACTAAAGATATTGAGATTAAAATGAAGCAGAAAAAGGAAGCTTATGATTAATGTCAGATTCATAATACAGTGGAGAATCAAGCAGATTAGAGTACAGAGGAGAACTGAAAAAGGAAATAAGAGGGCAAATATAGTGTATGACAATATTAGCAGGTAACATAAAAGGGAATCCAAAAGTCTTATATAAATAGTAAAAGGAGAGTCAAAAGAAGGGTGGGGCTGATTAGGGATCAAAAAGGAGATGATCTTGTGGAGGTAGAGGGCATGGCTGAGGTACTAAATGAGTACTTTGCAACTGTCTTCACTAAACGGGGATGCTGCCAATGTCACAGTAAAGGAGGAGGTGGTGGTAGAGAAATTGGATAGGATAAAAATAGATAAAGAAAGAAAGACTTGAATTTATATAGTGCCTGCGCAGTATATGGTGACGTCTCAAAGCGCTTTACAGCCAATGAAGTTCTCTTGCAGTGTAGTCACTGTTGTAATGTAGGAATCGTGGCAGCCAATTTGCGCACAGCAAGCTCTCACAAACAGCAGTGTGAGAATGACCAGATAATCTGTTTTAGTGCTGTTGATTGAGGGATAAATATTGGCCAGGATGCCGGGGATAACTCCCCTGCTCTTCTTCGAAATAGTGCCATGGGATCTTTTACGCCCACCTGAGGGAGCAGACGGGACCTCAGTTTAATGTCTCATCTGAAAGACGGCACCTCCGACCGTGCAGCACGCCCTCAGCACTGCACTGGAGTGTCAGCCTAGATTTTTATGATCAAGTCCCTCTGACCCCGAGGCGAGAGTGCTACCCACTGAGTCACAGCTGACACTGAAGAGAAGGTACTTAAAAGGTTGGCAGCGCTCAAAGTAGAAAAGTCACCTGTGTACAGACTAGGTTGCTGAGGGAAGTAAGGGTGGAAATAGTAGAAGCTCTAGCGCCAATCTTTCAATCGTCCTTGGATATGGGAGTTGTGTCAGAGGATTGGAGGGTTGCAAATATTGCACCCCTGTTCAAAAAAGAGGAGGGATAAACTCAGTAACTACTGAACCAGTCAACCTAACATCTGAGGTGGGGAAACTTTGAGACAGTAGTCCAGGACAAAATTATTTGACACTTGGAAAGACATGGGTTGATAAATGAAAGCCAGCACAGATTTGTTAAAGGCAAATTGTGTCTGACAAACTTGATTGAGTTCTTTGAAGTAACATAGAGGGTTGATGAGGGTAGTGCAGTAGATGTATTTCTGGACTTTCAAAAGGCATTTGATAAAGTACCATATAATGAACTTGTTAGCAAAATTGAAGCCCGTGGGATTAAAGGGACAGTGGCAGTGTGAATACAAAATTGGTTAAGGGACAGAAAGCAGAGAGTAGTGGTGAACAGTTTTTCAGACTGGAGATAAGTATACAGTGATGTTCCCCAGGGGTCGGTATTAGGACCACTGCGTTCTTTGAAATTATGCCCTGTATAGCCAAGTCCAGGTCATTAATGGCCCAGAAATTCGGGTCCCAACACGTGAGTACGCACGGAGTACTCACGCGTGGACCCGATGGAAGTGCCGGTTTCTTGCATGCGCGGGAAACCGGCATTTCCGATCCTCTGAACGAAGGGGTTCAGAGGTCGAACGCGTGTGCGCGGGAGTCTGCGCGTGCGCGTTGAACTTCCTTTTTTCAGGTTTTTCCGTGCGTGAAGGCCTCTACATTTTACACATATTTAAAAACCAGGCGTAAGGACTTCATTTTAAAAGGTAAGCGGTCAATTAATTAAAATTAGAACATTTTTTCCACAGGTTTATTATTTTTAAATACTTTAAAGTAAGGTAAGTGTATTTTTAGCCCCTTTTTTTATAAAATTATTTTTTTTTTCAACAATTTAAATTTATTGTTTATAATAGTTATTTAATGTTATTTATAGTTTATTTAAATAGTGTGATGTTTTTTTCAAATTTATTTTAAGGTTAAGTACTGTTTTGGGCGCCCGGAGTTTTCATAAGTTTGACAGTTCTTTCTGTCAATCTCATGAATGGGCTTTTCCCTCCTCCGATTGGTTGCCCGTGGCTCACGTGATCCCAGCAGATGCATCGCACTGAGTACGCCGCTGGATCACACAAACACAGCGCGCCGGGAGCTGGACCGGGCCACAGACAGGAAATCCACGCAGGCCCAGTGTAAAGTCTGTGAGTTATATGGTGAATTAATACACAGACTACAAGAGTAACTTTAACAGGACTTTACTATTCGAAGGTCAGGGCGAATCTGCCCAATAAATCCTTACACAGCACTTATATACCGGTGTGGTCACCACCGGTATTACAGTATACAGCAGCCAAGATTAAAGTAGTGCGACACCTAAAATAGTTCTCTTAAAGGTGGACGGTTACAAACAATAGTTCTCTTAAAGGTAGAACGGTTACATACACTACAATCCTCCCTTTTTAGCTTACAACATACTTATTCCCCATTAAACATAACATCTATCCAACTTCATTTAAAAACAGTTCACAGATGTAGTCTCTGCGGAAAACAGTTCACAGATGTAGTCTCTGCGGAAAACAGTTCACAGATTCAGTCTCTGCGGAAAACAGTTCACAGATTCAGTCTCTGTAGAGGCGCCTCCTGTGCTTCTTGACTTGGTCCAGACAACGCCTCGGTGGTGTAGCAGTTTCCTGTGGTGTAGTCGGTTCACGTTGCTGGAGTGACTCATCCAATAGTCCTTCACTGGACTTAACAGCTTGAACTTCCGTCACTTCTGAACCAGCATTGTTGACTTCTAAAAGCTTGAGTACCTTGGGAAGTTTTTCTACTTCCAAACTGATTTGGCTCCGTTCGGAGGGACCACGTGCGTGATCTGGTAGAGGTGATAATGGTTCAGATGGGACATCATCTTCTGTTTCGTCTTTTCCTTTCCTGCTTGTTGGAGACTCTCTGTGCTCCGCTGCCAGCCGCATGCACAGTTCCTCCTCCTCTTTCTCCTGTTGCCTTAGCAACGCCACCATCTCCCGGTGTTTCTTAGACTTTTTGTGATTCTTCAGGGTTTGTGCACTTCGGAAGATTTCCCCACAAGCTGGGCAGAACAGGTCATCGTTATATTCGGTGTCGTTCAACAGGACATGGTAATAATCGGTGTCGTCCTGAGCTAGGCCAGCGAGAGGGTCTTTTATTTCCTCCATGCCCAGCTGGACGTTAGCCAGCTTTTGTTCCAAGTCCCGACATCTCTCCTGAAGAGACTTCTTCATGTGTTCAGCTTCCTCCAGCTTTTTCTGGGCTTCCTGCAAGTCTTTTATTAATGACCTCATTCGTGATTTCAATGCTTCAACTTCCTTCGGAGATTGATTGATCGTACTATTCAATCCCTCTACTGGAGCAGCTGTTTCAGCATTTTGTTGTTCGACATTGACGTGAGTCAGCGTACTTTTGGCATCCAAGGGTTGCTCTGCTGCCATCTTCTCAGTCTGTGTTGCAACCTCAGCTATTTCAATAACTTTTGAGAGCTCCGAACCCCTTTCCTTTGAAGATTGAAGCTCGTGTTCAAATTGTTCCCATTTCAGAGTCTTGTCCCTCAGCATATGAAGGAGTTGGCTGACCGTTAACTCTTCTGACCTCATCCGTTTCCCAGTAGCTGCAGGGCTGTTTATAACCTTGCCCTGGGGCTCCTTTGCTGTTTCTACTTCGCCATCATCCGCAGCCTCCACCATTCGAATTTCCACAAATGAATCGTCCGGTGATGCTGCACCCAACTTCAGTAGGAGCTCGGAATTCATGGCGACCAACTCAGCCTTTTCTGCCTGCAATCTGCTAACAAGCGCCTTCAGTTGCTGAACATCTTGCTCCACCAGATTAGAGCACGCACCTTCAGAAACCGAATCAGCTTTGATTCGTTTGGCCTCCTTGCGCAGACGGTTTGTGTGCTCCTGCTCCCTTTTCTCCCTCAGCTGTTTCTGTTGTCTTTCCAGATTCTCCCACTCTGTGTCAAAGAACGTTTTCATTGCTTTTATCTCTTGCTCAAGACGGCAACTCAATTGTTCTAATTGCTGTTGTAATTTGAAATGGAGTTGAGTTCGAGCCCGGTGTTCCTCAGACTTGTGCATGTCTGTAAACTGGACAGACTCAGAATTCTCTGCCAAACTATGTTGTTGTTGTTCAGTGGAATTCTGTTCTGAAACTTTGTTCTCCTTTGAAGCATCAGTATTTATGCACTCCTTCGTTTTTCCAACCTTAGTCAGCAAGTCCATTTTAGACTTGTCTTTCGCACCTGGGCTGGTCTTGTCGTCATCCGTTTCAGAGTCTGAGCTGATTGTCTTCACCGAGTTCTCACTCATTATTGCTTTTAGGTAGTGCCATTCCATGTTTATTTCCCTGATCCACTCCCGTCCCAGAAGTGGTGGACCTCCCTCAGGTAGTACATATAAGTCCATTCCTTGGTGTTCTTTGCCCCTGTCTCTCACCTTGACTTGTATCATTCCCATGGGGTATACTTTATGCCCCGTGTATGTCTGCAATACGATCTTGGTATCTCTCAAGGGTATATGTGAGAATAGCCGGTTGTAATCCCTTCGATTTATGACTGATAGGGCTGATCCTGTGTCCAATTCCATTTTCACTTGGACTCCGGCTACTTTTAGTGTGACCCAGATAGTTTGTAGGTCAGCTTCCTTACTCACATTGTGAATTCTCAGACTACCCAGTTCCTGGCCGTTCGGGTCTGAATCCAAATTCTGTTCATCTGAACTCTTCTCAGCCACCTTGTGTACCTTGCTGTACTTTTCCTGCGGTGACTTTTTTCTGTTGTTGGTCTTCTTTCCTGACCGGCATACTTTAGCTATGTGACCAAGCTTGCCACATTTTCTACATTCCTGGTTTTTAAACCAGCATTGGTTCTGGTCGTGTGTTGTCTTCCCACAACGATAACATTTTGTTGTACCCGAAGTCATTTGATCCACGCTGAGTACTGCTGCATTTCCGCAGTGCCTCTCGCGGCTGCTTCGTGTGGTGCTGCAATAAGGACAGCCTTGTCAAGTGTAAGATCGTTCTCTTCGAGCAGTCGCTTTTGTGTTCCTTCCTTCGACAACCCGCACACGAACTTGTCTCTCAATGCCTCTGTCAGATTTTCCCCAAACTGGCAGTATTTCGCTAGTCTACGCAGTTCGACCAAGTATTCCGCGTTGCTTTCCTCTTTCCGTTGCGTTCTCGCATAAAATTTGAATCGTTCCGCCAACATCAGCGGTGTGGGGTTCAAATGATCCTTCAGGACAGCAACAATATCAGCGAAAGTCTGATCCGCCGGTTTAGCTGGTGATAGAAGATGCTTCAATAGCTCGTATGTCTTCGTCCCCATTGCGTTTAATAAGGTGAGAGCTTTATCATCATCTGCTATTTTATTGGCCTCACAATATATCTCGATGCGTTCTACGTACGTGGCCCAATCTTCCACCTCGGAATCGAAGTTGTTGATGTTACCATGCTTAGGCATCTTCACTATCTTTTTGAGAAACCACAACGAATTTGTTCGTTACTTTTTTTTTCCAAAAATGGCGGTTTCCCGCGCTTGTCTTCTTCCCCGCCCACTTTCAAAATGGCGGTGTCCCGCTTCTGTCTTCTTCCCCGCCTACTGGCGGCTTCCCGCGTTTCTTCCCCTGGCGGGAGGGGTAAGCTTTCCTTCGGGCGACGACTGCTGGCTTTCGGAGTTTGCAGCCTGCGCGCCGGCTTCAGTGCGTTCCTTGTTCCCTTTTCTCGGCCGGCAACCGGCGCTGGGGACAACCCATTGGCGGCGAACAGTTCCAGCCGCTGGGCGGAATCTCGCTCGGTCTCCCTCGCTCGGTCCCGTTCCCCCTTCACTTGGGCTCTGTCTCTCCCTCAGCGGCTTCCAATCGCACCTCCCAGCCCTCTCGCAGTCCGGCCCTTTCCTCCCCCGGCTGCGGCTGAGTTCTCCGCGGTTTTATTTATTTTTATATCTTCCCGCGCCTTACGATCCCGGTCGCAGCGCCTCGTGACCTCGGTAGCTGCCCGGCCTTTTTCGCCGGTCGCGGTCTAGCTGTCTCACGACGCTGTTGCGTCTCCCAGCCCGCTTGTAGCCCGGTCTCTCACACCGGCTGCGTTCCCGCTTGTAGCCCGGTCTCTCACACCGGCTGCGTTCCCGCTTGTACCGCGGCTTCCGTGCCCTACGCTGCCCCAGTCTCAGCGCCTCTGGGCCCGACTTCTGTCCGGCCCCTTTCCCCCGACCGTGGTCGAGTTCACCGCCCTTATCCTCCGTTTCTTTTTATTTCCCCCCTGCTCACAGTCAACGTGGCCGACTTGCTTCTCTTGGCTGATCGGCTCACTCACCGCCGTGGCAGAAGGGACAATAACAGCCTGTTGCTGATGGAAGGCTTCGTGTCTGAATCCTTCCTTCTTCCTTGCTCTGCAGAACGACGAGGGCGGGTGCCTCTTCTCGACGCTCGTTAACTGCTTCGGGTGTGTCGCTGCCACAGCGTAAGATCGAACCCGTCGCCACTGTAAAGTCTGTGAGTTATATGGTGAATTAATACACAGACTACAAGGGTAACTTTAACAGGACTTTACTATTCGAAGGTCAGGGCGAATCTGCCCAATAAATCCTTACACAGCACTTATACACCGGTGTGGTCACCACCGGTATTACAGTATACAGCAGCCAAGATAAAGTAGTGCAACACCTAAAATAGTTCTCTTAAAGGTGGACGGTTACATACAATAGTTCTCTTAAAGGTAGAACGGTTACATACACTACACCCAGGCCTCAACTGCCGGCGCTCTAGGTAAGTGTAGGTCAGGGGCTTGCACCCACGGGAAGCCCCCGACACGAATTTCTGGGCCAATATTTATTAAAGAGTTCAGTAGCAGACTTCAGGAGGACATGGATAGACTGGTGAAATGGGCAGACACGTGGAAGATGACATTTAATGCAGAGAAGTGTGAAGTGTTGCATTTTGGTAGGAAGAATGAGGAGAGCCAATATAAACGAAATAGTCAATTTTAAAGGAGATGCAGGAACAGAGAGCTTTATAAATAGAGGCACAGAGTACAAAAGCAAAAAATTATGCTAAACCTTTATAAATCACTGGTTAGGCCTCCGCTTTGTTGTGTCCAATTCTGAGCACCACTCTTTAGGAAGGATGTCTAAGTCATGGAAAGAGTGCAGAGGACATTTACTAGTATGGTACCAGGGATGAGGGACTTTGATTATGTGGAAAGATTAGAGAAGCTGAGATTGTTCTCTTTAGAGCAGAGAAGGTTAAGGGGAGATAATAGGGTTAAGAGGTGTTAAAAATTTTGAGGTGTTTTGATAAAGTGCATAAGGAGAAGCTGTTTCCACTAGCAGGAGGGTTGGTAACTAGAGGGCACAGATTTAAGGTAATTAGCAAAAGAACCAGAGGGGTGATGAATATATTTAGGCAGCGAGTTATGATCTGGAATGCACTGCCTGAAAGGATGGTGGAAGCAGATTCTATAGTAACTTTTTAAATGGATAAATACTTGAAAATGAAACATTTGCAGGGCTATAGGGAAAGAGCAGGGGAGCGGGACTAATTGAATAGCTCTTTCAAAGAGCCGGCACAGGCACGATGAGCCGAATGGCCGCCTCTGTGCTGTATGATTCTATGATTTGCAGTTTTTTTCTCTTTTAGCTAAAACAGAAGCGACAGATCTATAGTGCTAGAGGACTGAACAGTGAGGAAAGGCTAGAGAAACTTGGACATTTCAACCTTGGAGAGGTGGTCTTGCAGAGGTATAGGAAAAAAGAACTTGCATTTATGTAGGATCTGATCACATCCTCAAATGCATTCAAAAGTTTGAGTACAGCAAATGACTGACCGGGTAATCTGTTTTTGGTGATGTTTTTTGAGGGTGGGCTGTTGACCATGAATCTTGAGAGAATAGTCCACCTGAACAGTCAGACAAGCTCTCAGTTTAACATCTCATTTGAAAAAAAGATTGCACCTCCAAAAATGCAGCCCTGCCTCAGTACTGCATTGAAGTGTCAAGCCTAGATTATGTGCTCAAGTCTGTAGTGGGGCTTGAACACTCCCACAACCTTCTGTATCAGAAGTGAGAGTATTACTAAATTGATGCTAAAGGTAATAAAAGGTAAAGAAAAAGTAAATCCAGAAAGCTACTTGATACTATACTGACCAGGGACAAGAGCGCACAGATTCATTGGTAGAAGACAAATTTGGGACTGATGCCAGAAAGCTGCTCTTTACACAGTGTTTGGCACATGGAATGTACTTCTGGGCAGGATAGTAGAGGCTTTTAGGAAATAGTTGCTGTGATGGGCCAACTGTAGAGTTTTTCTGGAAAGGTGAGACACATGACCTTTCTCATCTGTATCTATCTTGTGATCTGATAAACTATTAGAAAGTGTCTATGGAGGTTTAGAAGCTGTCAATCATAAGCAGTCAACAAGAGCTGGACTTGAGGGCTTGGAAGTTTTTTAATTCTTTATGCAAAAGATAGTTTTGCAACATTGTGACACGATAAATGTAACAATGGGCTAGATATTGCTCTCAGTTCATTGCATTTGCTCTTGCCCACAGACTTTCTATGGGATTTTGCACTGGGAATTTGCTGTAAATTAGAGTGCCAAAAGAGTGTGGCGCCCTCTACAGGGGATCTGCAACCTGCGCGAACAGGGCAAGCAACTGTGTATCTCCTTAACCAGTCAGATTGAAGAATCATTAATGAGGCACGCACCGTCTGAACTAGGAAGTGTCAGTTAGAATATTTACTTCAATCAAAAGTGAAATAGAGGAAAAGAAAGATGGGATTAAGCAAGAGAGATAAGAGACAGGAAGGAAAAGTAAAAACATTTTTTCAATCTCCAACAATATTTAAATTCTGAAGGAATGAGATGCCACACATGTCATTTTCAGTGCCAGAGAGGTGGTTTGACAGCAATTAAGCTTTATCATGCCATTATAAATTTACATACACTGGAATGGACAAGTCCTAACTTTTTCTGGCGAGTTTAGTGGGTATATAGCATGTAAGTACGCAACTTCACGCCGTTCCATGTGTTTCAATGCCGAGTCTCTCGGTGAGATACTGTTACAGCGCAGCTTCTGGAGGAGCAGGGCAACTCAGACAGCAACTTCCTGGTTTCCATGTTTAATTGCGTATGAGTGGTCGTCGGAAGTTGCTGTTCAATTTACACTTTAATTACGGTGAGCGCTGATAGCCTCACTGTTATTCTACAGCAACATCCAACCCATTATTTATTTTAAGGATCTTGCAGACGCTGGGGCTTCGCAAGTTCATGAAGTACAGTATGGTAGAATAACTGCCTGTGGCCAACTAATTCCTTACTCTGAGATTGGTTGTATGGTATAGAAATATGACTACAGGATAACCAAACCCTGACGCATGTCATTGTAAATATTGGCGTTGAATATTGATATTCTGCTGGTAAAATAATGTGACTGATCCCTATTGCCAAACTAGTTCAGAGAGTTGTTACAAAATAAAGGTCAAATTTGGGCATGTCTAGAATTTTGGATGTTATTATCAGGTCAAAGAATTAAGAAAATGGTATAAGCTATTTGAGACTATTTGGATCACTCTTAACCTGCATACTTGAAAACCAGGGACACGGGGACAAATGGGCAGTGGTGAATGCAGTCAATGGGTCAGTTGATCACAGCTGAAAGGGGGGGGGGGAAAGGATCCTTCAGATGCTCTGGAATTCAGATCTGATTTTGATGGAAAAATTGCAAGTTGGGGTATTTGCAGGAAGGAGGCAGGAAGAAACATATAATCCAGGTCCTTGTGCCTGATCACTACTTTGACTAATGATTTCCAGCATCTACAGTGTTTTGCTTTTTGTGTAATTGGACGCCTTTTTGCTATCTGACTGAGGTGACCTTTGTATATCACCCAGTACTTGTTCCTCTTCCCAGTTTAAAAAAACTGTTCAGACAATTAAACTTATTAACTGGAAACACGAGGCAACTCAAGCACAGCATCAGGGCTTCTGTTGAAGGACGACGCCTGAAATGTTAACTTGTCACTTCTCACCACAGATGCTGTCCTTGACTTGCTGAGTGTTTCCAACATTTTCTGTTTTTGTTTTAGATTTCCAGCATCTGTAGTGTTTTAGTTTTTAAAAGAAATCTATTAACTGCTTCTTTGCAATCATAGCTAACATATCCAAATCTTGACTTTAACCTGTTCTGCCCACCTAATTTTTCTTTTGTTCAAACCTATTAAGGACTTTGTTTATTTTTCAGATTCCAGTTCTGAATAGTTTACACCTGAAACATTAACCTGTTTTTTTTATTCTCCTGTTATGCATTCACAGAATTTCTGTCACAACTTTCTTTAGTGATCGCTTTCCGAACATTAATTCCAACCGCCGCCCCCCCCCCCCTACTTCTTTAGCCACTTTTATACTGGCGCTTGTTTAGATCGGATTCTTGGAAACCAACATTGCATTTTTCAATTATTCTTACTGAAGAACTAGTTTTTTTGTGTGGTTGGGTTTAGAAGTGTACATTCGTGGCTGGATTCTCCCAGAATCTGCTCTAAACAAAAGTTATGAAAGTGGCTTTTTGAATTGTTTCTTATCTTTGCACTTAAGCTCTCTTTTTGGTTTTTAAAAATAAAAGTAATAAGTTTTCTATTTTGCTGCATGGAACCCATTCAACCACATCTAAAATTAGTTTGTCAAACTGGGGTTTCACTAAAACCATGGATAGGAAAGAGTTTCCAAGTAAACAGCTGACTTTTCAAGACTCCAGCTAATTGCATTTACATTAGTTTGGATTAAATCAAACTTTTATAGGATACTGGCTTTTTGCTTAACTACTTCTGTTCCTTGGAGCTGAGATTACAAGAACTGTTTTACTCTATTCCATATTTTGAGGCTCATTTTCCTACCTGTCTGACTGTTTACAGACTGTACTTCAAGACTAAATATGGAATCAATGATACTGTCTGTCCTTTTTTCTTCTTCAGTTTTTCTTTGCATCCTTTGCAGTCATCTTTTTGTTTTCAATTGCTCTTCTCACTCCCAGTAGACTGCCAGCCAACCTGCAGAGCCATAGATGTTGCATAGAAATGGTGCACAGTATGTTATAAAAAAAAAGAAACTCTTAAATAAAATGTGTTAAGATTGTGTGTTTTCTTCAAAAGTCCTTCTTTCCTTCCTTCCTTCCCGCTTTCTGCGTCTTTCTTTTCAAATATACATTTCCAGCAAAAAAAAAGTTGCTGTTAAAACACACATTGTTTTTTAAAAAAATTAATTAATTTGTACATCTTTTCTCTAACCTCTCTAATTTTCCTACCTTTCACCGTTTTTGTAGGCCTTGAAGCCTCGGCCTCTCCTCCACACCCACGCCCGAGCTAGGCACCTCCCGGCCCCAGTCAACAAGCGGCCCCCGATTGCCGCCATCTTTGTGAAGGCTGGAGGGGCGGGCCTCAGCCGAGCATCGCTACCGCCGCCATCTTAATAAAGGCTGGTGCGGTGGTGGCGGCACGGAGCTCCACGGGGCAGGTGCGGCGGCGGCGTCTCTCTCTTTTCCCCCCCGCCCCCCCCCCCCCCCTGTCTCTCTCTCTCTCTCTTCCCTGCGCCTCCTGAAAGCGCGGGGGGAAGTGGCCCGGGCACCGTGGCCGCTTTTGGAGACTTCAACTCCGTGACAGGTGAGGAGGGTCTTTGTTGTTCACGTTGGGCGGGTTCCCCGGGTGCTGATCCCTGGCGGTGTGGGTGTGGGGCCGGAGCCCCGCTCTTACCTTGCCCCGGAGAGCGGGCGGACGGTGGGGCCTGGAGTAGCAAATCGGGCACCGGCGCCAAGATGATTTCCATACAGAGCCTGAGCGGCCGGCGAGCTCGCAGACAAAAAACAGCAGAAAAACTGAGAGCAGCAGAAAAACTGAGAGCAGCAGAGGGGAACAGATGTCAGAGAGAGACAGAGAAATAGGGAGGGAGGAGAGGGGCAAGGAGGGAGAGGGGCAAGAGAGAGGGTGGGGGGAGAGAGAGGGGGAGGGTGGGGGAGAGAGAGGGGGAGGGTGGGGGGAGAGAGAGGGGGGAGGGTGGGGAGAGAGAGGGAGGGAGGGTGGGGGGAGAGAGAGAGAGGGTGGGGGGAGAGAGAGAGGGAGGGTGGGGGGAGAGAGGGGGAGGGTGGGGGGAGAGAGAGGGGGAGGTGGGGGAGAGAGAGGGGGAGGGTGGGGGGAGAGAGAGAGGGAGGGAGGGTGGGGGGAGAGAGAGAGAGGGTGGGGGGAGAGAGAGAGGGTGGGGGGAGAGAGAGAGGGAGGGTGGGGGAGAGAGAGGGAGGTGGGGAGGAGAGAGAGAGGGAGGGTGGGGGGAGAGAGAGAGGGAGGGTGGGGGGGAGAGAGAGAGGGAGGGTGGGGGGGAGGAGAGAGAGGGAGGGTGGGGGGAGAGAGAGAGAGGGAGGGTGGGGGGAGAGAGAGGAGAGCGAGGGTGGGGGGAGAGAGAGGGAGGGAGGGTGGGGGGAGAGAGAGAGGGAGGGTGGGGGGGGAGAGAGAGAGGGAGGGTGGGGGGAGAGAGAGGGAGGGTGGGGGGAGAGCGAGAGGGAGGGTGGGGGGAGAGAGAGAGGGAGGGTGGGGGGGGGGGGCAGAAACAACAAAAACCCAAAGCAAACTCAATTGCTACTTGACCCTAAACAGACAATACAACATAGCTGATTACCTGACCATGGTAAAGGACAGCAAACTGAGAAAAATCTTGACAATGTACAGACTTAGTGAACATAGCCTGGCGATTGAAAAAGGTAGACACAGGCAGACCCGGCTACCAAGAGAGGACAGGATATGCTCTCACTGCAGTCAGGGAGTGGTGGAGACATAGAGGCACTTCCTCACAGCTTGTAGAAAATATCAGGGCATAAGGGAGAATTTCTACCCAAAATTTATAAAAATATGCCCGGAATTCAGAAATTTGAATGACGACCAAAAACTCCCATACCTACTAGGGGAAAGAGAGAAATTGTGTAACACTAGCGGCACACTATGTTACAGCTTGCCATAAACAGAGGGACAACCACTAAATATAAGAAAAGAGTATATATAAATTATATGAAAGTATATTTATACACTCAGGGATATATCTGTTTATACACTGTATGGATAGATCTGTATTTTTGTGAACAAACATGAATGTCTTCCGATGCTTTGGCAACATAAGATGAAACTTGTCATGCAATAAAGCGATTTGAATTGAATTGAATGAGAGGGAGGGTGGGGGGGGGTGAGAGAGAGGGAGGGTGGGGGGGTGGTGAGAGAGAAGGAGGGGGGGGTGAGAGAGGGAGGGTGGGGGGGGTGGTGAGAGAGAAGGAGGGTGGGGGTGAGAGAGGGAGGGTGGGGGGAGAGAGAGAGAGGGAGGGTGGGGGAGAGAGGGAGGGTGGGGGGAGAGAGAGAAGGAGGGTGGGGGGAGAGAGAGGGAGGGTGGGAGAGAGAGGGAGGGTGGGGGGAGAGTGAGAGGGAGGGGGGAGAGAGAGAGGGTGGGGGGAGAGAGAGAGGGAGGTGGGGGAGAGAGAGAGGGAGGTGGGGGGAGAGAGAGAGGGAGGGTGGGGGAGAGAGAGAGGGAGGGTGGGGGAGAGGAGGTGGGGGAGAGGGAGGTGGGGGAGAGGGAGGTGGGGGGAGAGGGAGAGGGGGAGGTGGGGGAGAGAGAGGGAGGTGTGGGGGGAGAGAGAGAGGGAGGGTGGGGGGAGAGAGAGGGAGGGTGGGGGGAGAGAGAGAGGGAGGGGTGGGGGGAGAGAGAGAGGGAGGGTGGGGGGAGAGAGGGAGGGAGGGTGGGGGAGAGAGAGGAGTGAGGATGGGTGGGGGAGAGAGGGGTGGGGGGAGAGAGAGGGGTGGGGGGAGAGAGAGAGAGGAGGGTGGGGAGAGGGAGGGTGGGGAGAGGGAGGGTGGGGGAGAGAGGGGTGGGGGGAGAGAGAAGGGAGGGTGGGGAGAGGAGAGAGGGAGGGTGGTGAGAGGGTGGGTGGGGGGGAGAGAGAGGGAGGGTGGGGGAGAGAGAGGGAGGGTGGGGGGGAGAGAGAGGGAGGGTGGGGGGAGAGAGAGAGGGAGGGTGGGGGGGAGAGGAGAGGGAGGGAGGGTGGGGGGAGAGAGAGGGAGGGTGGGGGGAGAGAGAGGGAGGGGGGTGTGGTGGGAGGAGAGAGGGAGGGAGGGTGGGGGGAGAGGGAGGGAGGGAGGGTGGGGGGAGAGGGAGGGTGGGTGGGGGGAGAGAGAGGGAGGGTGGGGGGAGAGAGAGGGAGGGTGGGGAGAGAGTGAGGGAGGGTGGGGGGGAGAGTGGGAGGGTGGGGGGAGAGAGAGAGGGAGGGTGGGGGGGAGAGAGAGGGAGGGTGGGGGGAGAGAGAGAGGGAGGGTGGGGGAGTGAGGGAGGGTGGGGGAGAGAGGGAGGGTGGGGAGAGAGAGGGAGGGTGGGGGGGAGAGTGGAGGGAGGGTGGGGGGGTGAGAGAGGGAGGGTGGGGGGAGAGAGAGGGAGGGTGGGGGGAGTGAGGGTGGGTGGGGGGAGGGAGGTGGGGGGAGAGGGAGGATGGGGGGAGAGGGAGGAGGATGGGGGTGTGAGGGAGGGAGGATGAGAGAGAGGGAGGGTGGGAGAGGGGAGGGTGGGGGGAGAGAGAGAGGGAGGGTGGGGGGAGAGAGAGAGGGAGGGTGGGGGGAGAGAGGGGGAGGGTGGGGGGAGAGAGGGAGGGTGGGGGGAGAGGGAGGTTGGGGGGGTGAGGGAGGATGGGGGGAGAGGGAGGAGGAGAGAGAGAGGGAGGGTGGGGTGAGAGGGTGGGGAGAGAGAGTGGGTGGGGAGAGGGAGGGTGGGGGGGGAGAGCGGAGGGGGGGTGGGGGGGAGAGAGGGGGGTGGGGGGGGAGAGAGAGAGGGGGGTGGGGGTGGGGGAGGGGTGGTGGGGGGGGAGAGAGAGAGGGGGGTGGGGGGAGAGTGAGAGGGTGGGGGAGAGAGAGGAGGGAGAGGAGAGAGAGAGAGAGAGGGGGGGGGGGGAGAGAGAGGGAGGGTGGGGGGAGAGAGAGCAACCCCCAATGCTATCACTACGACGCCCTGAAATGCCAAGAGCTGACCATAAAGAAGAATACCCTCAGTCAACTAGTCCTGGGACTCAGTGAAGTAACTACTAACAATACTAACAATAACCAGCCCCAGGACAGTGACAGGGTAACACAAAGAATTCGACCCAACACAATCGTCGCTAAGCAAAAGGAAAAATATCTGACATATTGGGCAGAAACAACAAAAACCCAAAGCAAACTCAATTGCTACTTGGCCCTAAACAGACAATACAACATAGCTGATTACCTGACCATGGTAAAGGATAACAAACTGAGAAGAACCTTGACAAGGTACAGACTTAGCGAACATAGCCTAGCGATCGAAAAGGCAGACACAGGCAGACCAGGCTGCCAAGAGAAGACAGGATATGCTCTCACTGCAGTCAGGGAGTAGTGGAGACAGAGATGCACTTCCTCACAGCCTGTGGAAAATATCAGGGCATCAGGGAGAATTTCTACCAAAAATTCTCACAAATATGCCATGAATTCAGAAATCTGAATGACAACCAAAAACTCCCATACCTACTGGGGGAGGAGAGAAGCTGTGTAACACTGGCGGCACACTATGTTACAGCTTGCCATGAACAGAGGGACAACCAGTAAACTAAGAAAAGAGTATAAATAATGCGATTGTATATTTATACACTCAGGGATATACCTGTTTATACACTGTATGAATAGAACTGCGTTTATGTGTTCAACCATAAATGTATTATGATGCTTTGGCAACATAAGATGTACCTTATCATGCCAATAAAGCGATTTGAATTTGAGAGGGGTG